>NW_025422511.1:122500-140000 GCF_904849725.1 Hordeum vulgare subsp. vulgare
TCCCCAAGTAGGATTCGAACCTACGACCAGTCAGTTAACAGCCGACCGCTCTACCACTGAGCTACTGAGGAACAAGGGGGGATTCGACCTCCTAGAGTTCAACTCCCGCTCTCAACCCATGAACAATATGAGTCCGAAGCTTCTTTCGTAACTCCCATAATTTCTTCGTAGTGGCTCCGTTCCATGCCTCATTTCATAGGGAAGCCCAAAGTGGCTCTATTTCATTCTATTTCACTTCCTAGCACTTCCTATCATTTAATATCCATCCCTTTGGTCTTATTGACATAAGAGATGTCATTTATAGTCTATCTCTTTCTATATATGGAAAGTCAAGAAATTCTCATCGAAACATCGAGAAATTGTGCATATAGAAAACTCTAAAGAAAGAAAAAAAGGAGACCCATGCCATGATTTTCAAATCTTTTCTATTTAGTAGTCTAAGTTTCTCGATGAGGATAATTAATTCGGTCGTTGTGGTCAGACTCTATTATGGATTTCTGACTACATTCTCCATAGGTCCCTCTTAGATCTTCTTTCTCCAATCTTGGATTAGGGAAGAAGGAGATATTTGCGACTACTGGCGGTTTCATTATGGGGCAGCTCATGATCTTCATATCGATCTATTATCCACCTCTGTATCTATTCTTTCTTAGCTAAACAGGTGGAAGATCTATCCAATTTGGTTATATTATATCATGGACTCGAAAAACGGATCTGAATTTGACTGAAATGCACGATCTTCACAGGTATCACTTTTCACGATACCTAAAAGGTGGAATAGCGATTTTCGAACCATTTCCTATAAGAGAATGGTTTCCATTACTTTGAGAAATGGATTCTTATATCAAACTATAGCTATTGCATTAAAGAAGAAAAGAAACTAATAGAAGTCGAAGACGCGGAATGATAGTGAATAGAGAGAAAGATTCTTCTGATTTTCTTGTTCCTGAAAATATTCTATCTATCTACTAGACGCCGTAGAGAATTTAGAATATTTATGTCTTTCAATTCTCGTACTCGTAATTGGAAAGTTATGGAAGGAGACCCATCATTTTGCAATGAAAACAACATATAAAACTCTGGACAATTTCGAAATCAGGCCAAGCGTCTTAATACATATGCAAAAAAATTCATTATTGGCCCACCATTGATTAGAAGATTTAGCTTGTATGAATCGCTATTGGTTTGATACGAATAATGGCAATCGTTTCAGTATGTTAAGGATACAGATGTATCCACAATTCATTTAGAGTTACTTAATAGTCTATTTCTTATACCATATCTCTATCCCGTGAAATTCTCGAGCCAAAAGATGGATGCCTATGCTGTGTTTCATTTTGCTAAATGATATCAATTAAATGGTGTATCAATTCCATAAATTGCATATAGCAATAAATAAATCAGCAAAATTCTTTCTACTATATTTAGATAGAAGAAACATTTCTTCTATCTAAAATAGTAGAAAGAATGTACCCTTCTATCCAAATCCAATTTGCATCGATAAAAAAAATCCAAATTCCAGTAGTAGATGAATAATTGCAAATTTGTGTGTGTACGAGATTAGAATAACTTCAAAATAACTGACATAATTTTTTATTTTTCCTGATCAGAAAAATACATGAAAAAGAAAGGAGGTAGAAAAATTTTAGGATTTATGGTTAAAGAAGAAAAAGAAGAAAACAGGGGTTCTGTTGAATTTCAAGTATTCAGTTTCACCAATAAGATACGGAGACTTGCTTCACATTTGGAATTACACAAAAAAGATTTTTCATCGGAAAGAGGTCTACGAAGACTTTTGGGAAAACGTCGACGTTTGCTGGCTTATTTGGCAAAGAAAAATAGAGTACGTTATAAGAAATTAATCGGTCAGTTGAATATTCGGGAGCAGTAATTTAATCCTTCAAATTTTTTTCTTGTTTTATTATTTTTTTAGTAGTCTTTATAGTAGTCTTAGATTTTTCATTTTGATGAGCCTCACTTTGAGGAATTCATGGAATAATCCATTTTCATGGAATAATGAATTAAGGAAGAAAGGATATGAGTCTACCGCTTACAAAAAAAGATCTCATGATAGTCAATATGGGCCCTCAACACCCATCAATGCATGGTGTTCTTCGACTGATCGTTACTCTTGATGGTGAGGATGTTATTGATTGTGAACCCATATTAGGGTATTTACACAGAGGAATGGAAAAAATCGCGGAAAACCGAACGATTATACAATACTTACCTTATGTAACAAGGTGGGATTATTTAGCTACTATGTTTACAGAAGCAATAACAGTAAATGCACCAGAATTCTTGGAGAATATTCAAATACCACAAAGAGCCAGCTATATTAGGGTAATTATGTTAGAGTTAAGCCGTATAGCTTCTCACTTGCTATGGCTTGGACCTTTTATGGCGGATCTCGGCGCACAGACTCCTTTTTTCTACATTTTTAGAGAGAGAGAATTAATATATGATCTATTTGAAGCTGCTACAGGTATGCGAATGATGCACAATTACTTCCGCATCGGAGGAGTAGCCGCCGATCTACCTTATGGATGGATCGATAAATGTTTAGATTTCTGTGATTATTTTTTACGCGGAGTTGTTGAATATCAACAACTTATTACACAGAATCCCATTTTTTTAGAGCGAGTTGAAGGAGTAGGTTTTATTAGCGGAGAAGAAGCAGTAAATTGGGGCTTATCGGGACCTATGTTACGAGCTTCTGGAATACAATGGGATCTTCGTAAAGTGGATCCTTATGAGTCTTACAACCAATTTGATTGGAAAGTCCAATGGCAAAAAGAAGGCGATTCATTAGCTCGCTATTTAGTACGAGTTGGTGAAATGAGCGAATCCATCAAAATAATTCAACAAGCTATAGAAAAAATTCCTGGAGGACCTTATGAGAATTTAGAAGTCCGACGCTTTAAGAAAGAAAAGAATTCTGAATGGAATGATTTTGAGTATAAATTTCTTGGTAAAAAACCTTCCCCCAATTTTGAATTGTCAAGGCAAGAGCTTTATGTAAGAGTGGAAGCCCCAAAAGGTGAATTAGGGATTTATCTAGTAGGAGATGATAGCCTTTTTCCCTGGAGATGGAAAATCCGTCCACCCGGTTTTATTAATTTGCAAATTCTTCCTCAACTAGTTAAAAAAATGAAATTGGCTGATATCATGACGATATTAGGTAGTATAGATATCATTATGGGGGAAGTTGATCGTTGAAATGATAATAGATAGGGTAGAGGTAGAAACTATCAATTCTTTTTCGAAATCGGAATTATTAAAAGAAGTCTATGGACTGATATCGATTCTACCCATTTTGACCCTCCTTTTAGGAATTACAATAGAGGTACTCGTAATTGTGTGGTTAGAAAGAGAAATATCTGCGTCGATACAACAACGTATTGGTCCTGAATATGCTGGCCCCCTGGGCCTGCTTCAAGCTATAGCAGATGGGACTAAACTACTTTTTAAAGAAGATATTCTGCCATCGCGAGGAGATATTTCTTTATTTAGCATTGGACCTTCTATAGCAGTCATATCAGTTTTATTAAGTTTTTTAGTTATCCCTTTGGGATATCATTTTGTTTTAGCCGATCTTAGTATTGGTGTTTTTTTATGGATTGCCATTTCAAGTATAGCTCCTATTGGTCTTCTTATGGCAGGATATAGCTCAAATAATAAATATTCTTTTTCAGGCGGTCTACGAGCTGCTGCTCAATCCATTAGTTATGAAATACCATTAACTTTTTGTGTGCTAGCAATATCTCTACGTGTGATTCGTTAAAATAGGATCTTTTTCCTATAAAATCCATTAACTATTTATATTCCTTTTCTTATTTAGTATTTGGGTTGGTAAGTTAAACTAGATAGCTATATGAGTGAAATAAAACAGCTTCTAAATTTGTAGTAAAAAGAAAAAAATCTCATTTTCTACGTACAAGAAAAAAGTGGAAGTAAACATAAAGAGTGTAAACTCTTTATCCCAAGGTTGATATTTTTTAATTACTCATCATATCTTGAAGCGGGCAAGAATAAAGGATTCACAATATGGAATTCCATTATTAGAATACTCCTAGTTATTACTATAACTTAAAAATTCATAAGAAGAATCCACCAAAAGTTAGTGAAGGGTTAGGAACACTAAAGTACATAAAGGATTAGTAATGGAAAATCTAAAACATTAGAGATTTTTTCCCGTAAAAGGAATCATAATAAGGACTTGCAATTTGTAGAAATTATCAAGTAGTACTTTCTTCGGATTCCGATCCAGAGTATGTTCCCATTCACTTGTTAAGGAAATGGCTATCAAGAACGAATTAACCCTTTATCCATTTTTTCTTTTTAAATACCCCCTTCCCGGGGGAAAGAAGAATAGTAAAAAAGATATGGAGTGCACTAGAAAAAATTTGCATTATTTCCTTCCTCTATTCATGCAGAATTGCTCATGAACTAATACTCCACTCTTTCCATTTATTAATTGAATTCCTATAACAAAACAAGTACCAAGTGTTTTATTCCAAGATTAAGTTATTACTGAACAAAGAAAAATTTGGAATATATTATAAAGGATGAGATCAATTCAGAAGCGCTTTTTCTTATTCTAGCAGACGGAATTCCTTTGGTCTAATTTAGGACTTTCAAATCTATTTTATTTTACCTAATTCTATCTATGCCCCAGGGGCTAGGAACAGAACAAAACAGTCCTTTCCTTTTTCTGATCATAGAGAAGCCGTATGAAGCTAAGGTTTCATGTACGGTTTTGAAATAGCGGTGGGAACTGTGATGTTATCATCGACTATGATTATCTAACAGTTCAAGTACAGTTGATATAGTTGAAGCACAGTCAAAATATGGTTTTTTTGGATGGAATATTTGGCGTCAGCCTATAGGCTTTCTGGTTTTTTTAATTTCTTCTTTGGCAGAATGTGAAAGATTACCCTTTGATTTACCAGAAGCAGAGGAAGAATTAGTAGCAGGTTACCAAACTGAATATTCCGGTATCAAATATGGTTTATTTTATCTTGTTTCTTACCTAAATTTATTAGTTTCTTCTTTATTTGTAACAGTTCTCTACTTGGGCGGGTGGAATTTCTCTATTCCCTATATATCCTTTTTTGATTTTTTCCAAATGAATAAAGCAGTTGGAATTTTGGAAATGACAATGGGTATATTTATTACATTAACTAAAGCTTATTTATTTCTCTTCATTTCTATCACAATAAGATGGACTTTACCAAGGATGAGAATGGATCAGTTATTAAATCTTGGATGGAAATTTCTTTTACCTATTTCCCTGGGCAATCTATTATTAACAACCTCTTCTCAACTTGTTTCACTATAAATAAGATAATACAATAATAGATAGTAAGAATATTTTCAACACAAAAGCTCTCCCAAACAAGAGAAAGAAACATATCTTTTTCATAGATATTTAGAATGAATATGTTCCCTATGGTAACTGGGTTCATGAGTTATGGTCAACAAACAATACGTGCTACAAGGTACATAGGTCAAAGTTTCATAACTACCTTATCCCACACAAATCGTTTACCTATAACGATTCACTACCCTTATGAAAAATCAATTACACCAGAGCGTTTCCGAGGGCGAATCCACTTTGAATTTGATAAATGTATTGCTTGTGAAGTATGTGTTCGCGTATGTCCGATAGATCTACCCGTTGTGGATTGGAGATTTGAAAAGGATATAAAAAGAAAACAATTGCTTAATTATAGTATTGATTTCGGAGTTTGTATATTTTGTGGCAATTGTGTTGAGTACTGTCCAACAAGCTGTTTATCAATGACTGAAGAATATGAACTTTCTACCTATGATCGTCATGAATTGAATTACAATCAAATTGCTTTAAGTCGGTTACCAATCTCCATAATGGGAGATTACACAATTCAAACAATTAGGAATTCGTCTGAAAGTAAAATAAACGAAGAAAAATCTTCGAATTCAAGAACGATTACTGATTACTAAACTTTGATTTTGTCTTTTTGTTATAAAAATCTACTAATTCTTTATTAAACTATAAAGAAAAACGAATAACTACTGCTTATTGGAAATTTTTTCTTATTTTAAATCAGACTAGATTTTGATGATATAATATAGTTTATAACTATACAGTTTATACACAAAAAATACCCTAATCCCTTTTTCCTTCCTCGAATCCTTTAGTTTTAGTCAGTTCATGAAAAATTTTATACTATTAATTTCTTTTTATCCATAATGGATTTACCTGGACCAATACATGAGATTCTTATGCTATTTGGGGGATTTATTCTTCTACTAGGGGGTCTAGGAGTAGTATTACTTACCAACCCCATTTATTCTGCCTTTTCGCTGGGATTAGTTCTTGTTTGTATATCCTTATTCTATTTTTTATTAAATTCCTACTTTGTAGCTGTCGCACAACTTCTTATTTATGTGGGAGCCATAAATGTCTTGATCATATTCGCTGTAATGTTCGTAAATGGCTCAGAATGGTCTAAAGATAAGAATTATTGGACTATTGGAGATGGGTTCACTTCACTCGTTTGTATAACTTTTGTTTTTTCACTAATGACTACTATCCCAGATACGTCATGGTATGGAATTCTTTGGACTACAAGATCAAACCAAATAGTAGAACAGGGTCTCATAAATAATGTTCAACAAATTGGAATTCATTTAGCAACCGATTTTTATCTTCCGTTTGAACTCATTTCCATAATTCTTCTAGTTTCTTTAATAGGTGCAATTACTATGGCTCGGCAATAAGAAAACTTAGAAAAAGTAAAAATTATAAGAATTGCAAATCTAAAATAAATAACTAAAGAATCACAATTTTGATTTAGTAAAACCCATCTACTGCCAACAAATACCTCCTTTCTTTTCTCTTTTGTTGTGTAATTGTTCTATTGTAATTAATTGAATCGGTTCAATTCTTTGCCCTCATATTGAAATGAATCGAGATTGATAAGGAGTTAGTTAATGATGTTTGAGCATGTACTTTTTTTGAGTGTCTATTTATTTTCGATTGGTATCTATGGATTGATCACAAGCCGAAACATGGTTAGAGCTCTAATATGTCTTGAACTTATACTGAATTCAATTAATCTAAATCTCGTAACATTTTCTGATCTATTTGATAGTCGCCAATTAAAAGGAGATATTTTCGCCATTTTTGTTATAGCCCTTGCCGCTGCTGAAGCCGCTATTGGACTATCCATTCTTTCTTCCATCCATCGTAATAGGAAATCCACTCGTATCAATCAATCTAATTTATTGAATAATTAGACTTTTTAATAATTAGACATAAAATCCTCTAAACAAAGGCGCACATATTAAAATAATATAGAAATCCATACTATTTTCTTAGTATTATTTGAGAATATCCTTTTTTTTTTAGTAAGTAGGTTATTGCATAGTATTCTTTTTCACTTAAATGAATTTTTGTATTTGTAATTCATTGATATTGCAATATTCAAATTGCAATAATTTATATTGAAAAGACGATAGCCAATAAAATAAATTGGCTAATTCGAAATCGTCTGTACAATTTGTAAAATTCTTTCTTATTGTTGAAGTCCAAAATTCAAGTCTCTTGGCTCTTTTCACGCTTTCTCACAAACGGATTAAAAAATAGATTTTTAATTTTGAAGTTTGGATAAACCATTGCTTCGTCTGGTGTCTACAATACATATGACTCATATAGTACTAATTTTCTTTTTACCAGATCGAAAAATTTTATGTTGAAAAGAAAAATTTATAGATCCAATGTCACATTCCGTAAAAATTTATGATACATGTATAGGATGCACTCAATGTGTACGAGCTTGTCCAACAGATGTATTAGAAATGATACCCTGGGATGGATGTAAAGCCAAGCAAATTGCTTCCGCGCCGAGAACCGAAGATTGTGTGGGTTGTAAGAGATGTGAATCTGCCTGCCCGACAGATTTTTTAAGTGTCCGCGTTTATTTAGGGCCTGAAACAACCCGTAGCATGGCTCTATCTTATTGATACGTTACAAAAACAAAAAACTTCATTTGAATCGTCTGATTCCTCTTTACCGAAGAAGCCTGTGCTCGAAATAATCGAGCACGGGCTTTTCTGGTCAAAACGTATCTTGTCTTTATCACTTTATCATGAGTTATTTTCCTTGGTTAACAATACTTGTTGTTTTGCCGATATTTGCCGGTTCATTAATTTTCTTTTTACCTCATAAGGGAAACAAAATCGTTAGGTGGTATACTATATCTATTTGTTTATTAGAATTCCTTCTAATGACTTATGCGTTCTGTTATCATTTCCAACTGGAGGATCCCTTAATTCAATTAAAGGAGGATTATAAATGGATAGATGTCTTCGATTTCCATTGGAGATTGGGAATCGATGGACTTTCATTAGGATCCATTTTATTGACAGGATTTATCACTACTTTAGCTACTTTAGCAGCTTGGCCAATTACACGGAATTCGCGATTATTCTATTTCCTGATGCTCGCAATGTATAGTGGTCAAATAGGATTATTTTCTTCGCGAGACCTTTTACTTTTTTTTATCATGTGGGAGTTAGAATTAATTCCTGTTTACTTACTTTTATCCATGTGGGGGGGAAAGAGGCGTCTATATTCAGCTACAAAGTTTATTTTGTATACTGCAGGCGGTTCTATTTTTTTCTTAATCGGAGTTCTGGGTATGGGCTTATACGGTTCCAACGAACCAGGATTAGATTTGGAAAGATTAATTAATCAATCATACCCCGCAACCTTGGAAATACTTTTATATTTTGGCTTCCTTATTGCTTATGCTGTCAAATTGCCGATTATACCCCTACATACGTGGTTACCAGATACCCATGGGGAAGCACATTATAGTACATGTATGCTTTTAGCGGGAATATTATTAAAGATGGGAGCATATGGATTGATTCGGATCAACATGGAATTGTTACCTCATGCTCATTATCTATTTTCGCCCTGGTTAGTAATAATAGGAGCTATCCAAATAATCTATGCAGCTTCAACTTCTCTTGGTCAACGAAATTTCAAAAAAAGAATAGCTTATTCCTCTGTATCTCACATGGGTTTCATAATTATAGGAATTGGTTCCATAACCAACATTGGACTCAATGGAGCTATTTTACAAATATTATCCCATGGATTTATTGGTGCTACACTTTTTTTCTTGGCAGGAACCGCTTCTGATAGAATGCGTCTTGTTTATCTCGAAGAACTGGGAGGAATATCTATCCCAATGCCTAAAATTTTTACCATGTTTAGTAGCTTTTCAATGGCTTCTCTTGCCTTACCAGGAATGAGTGGTTTTGTCGCAGAATTAGTAGTATTTTTTGGACTAATTACTAGTCCAAAATTTTTGTTAATGCCAAAAGCACTAATTACTTTTGTAATGGCAATTGGAATGATATTAACTCCTATTTATTTATTATCTATGTTACGCCAGATGTTCTATGGATACAAGCTATTTAATGTTCCAAACGCAAATTTTGTGGATTCTGGACCACGAGAACTCTTTATTTTAATCTGTATCTTTTTACCAGTAATAGGAATTGGTATTTATCCAGATTTTGTTCTCTCCCTATCCGTTGACAGGGTAGAGGCTCTCTTATCCAATTATTATCCTAAATAGGTTTGGTTTTTTTTACTAGTCTGCTCTATTAATGCAGAAATAAGTAAAAAAGTATAATTAGATCTATCTCGAATTTTTGAGAACCCTTTGAGAAGGCGCTCAAGGGGTTCTCAAATAAAATATAAAAGTAAAAACGTTCATTTCATGAACGTTTTTTTTTATGTAATCATTTAGGTGTTAATGTAAACGAACCATAACTATGTAAACCTATTCCTAATAGATTGATACCAAAATAACAAATCCAAATTATAAGAAATCCTATCGAAGCTATAAGTGCAGAATTCGTACCCTTCCAATTTGGATTTGTTCTACTATGTAAATAAATTGCGAATATGGTCCAAGTAATAAATGCCCAAGTTTCCTTAGGATCCCAATTCCAATAGGATCCCCAGGCCTCATTAGCCCATACTGCTCCACAAAGAATACCTATGGTTAAAAGGGTAAATCCTAGGCTAATGATACGATAACTCCAAGAATCCAAACGCTCCGTTAATTGATATTTGTAATAATTTGGAAATGAAGGGACAGGGGCGCTTTTTAAAGCACTTCTTTTTGCATAAAAAAATGCAATCTCACTAAAGAAAAATGTTTTATTTAAAACATTTTTTTTCTTTTTAGAAAAGAAATGGAAATTATTTCGAAATCTAATGATTAGAATAGCGGCAGATAATAAGGATCCGCACAAAAGAGTTGCATAACTTAATAACATCATACTGACATGCATCATTAACCACTGAGATTGTAGAGCAGGTACTAGTATCGTGGATTGATGCATTTCAGTTAAAAGACCCGACGTGGCAAAGCCTTGCGTTAAAATAGTACTTGGCGTAGTTATTGTGCTTAAATCATTTTTAGAGTTCTGTATTTTAGGAATGGTATGAAGAATATACAGAGCCCATGAAAGGAAGATCAATGACTCATATAAATTACTTAATGGAAAATGTCCCGAAGAAACCCAACGAGAAACTAAGAATCCTGTTATAGAGAAAAAAGTAACTATCATTCCTTTTTCTGACGAATCACGTAATCTCCCAAGTTCACGAACTAATAAGGTTATCAAATGAATCGTAATCACAATTGAAATCGTTGAGAAAGAGATATGAGTTAGTATATGTTCTAAAGTTGCAAATAGCATAAGGGGAAGGTCCCATTACAAAATTGTAAATTTCGAATTGATTTCTAATCTATTGTATTCCTTTTCAAGAATGCCGCCACTCGGATTCGAACCGAGATGCTTGAGCACTGCTTCCTAAGAGCAGCGTGTCTACCAATTTCACCATGGCGGCTAACTTCAAATAATAGGTAACTTAAAAGAATAATAGCTATTATCTCGGGAATCGTCGATATTGGGAAAGTCCATAAAATTTAGGAACATTAGAGTTTTCATTAAAATGGACTTCGTTTGGTAGTATCGTTTCCATTTTTTTTTTACAATAAACTCTTGCTTTGCCCAATAGAAACACTGGTTGAAAGAGTTGGAACTTCTTTTTTCTAACTTGCAATTATAGATATAGAACTAATTTTTTCTAATTAATTTATCGTTTAAATTTTGAAAATTCTTTCAATACAATGAAAAAAATCCAAAAGGGTTTCTATTTAATGATGAAATTAAAATGGATAAATAGAAAAGGCTTTTTGGATTTTTGAAAAATTTCTAGAATGAAAGTCTTTATGCTCTTATTAATAAGATTTACTAACCTTATGATTTTGGATAAGATAGGTGGAAGTTGTAAGTCCTATTGTAAGAATACTCCACTTTTCATAATTTTCATAATAAAATATGAGCATTCTATTATGAAAATTATGAAAAGTTCATTGATAGGAAAAGAATACTTAGCACACAGTATACCAAACAAAACTTTTTTTTATTGTATATATAAGAGGGGTTTGTTATAAGAATATTGTACCGAAGTAATTCGACACATAAAAGTACATTCAAAGAAGAATCCAAATTATTAAATAATTGGAATTCTTTTTTGAAAAATCAATTCATATTATTCCAAAATCTTATTATTTGTTTGTTTGTTGCCCAGAAAAACCCTTTGGTTTTGGATGCTCATTACCACTGGAAAATGATCTTGATTTTACTAAAGAATAAGATTGTACTATGGAAAAATAAGTCTTTTTCTTCCAAATATTTTTACGAATACGCTTTTTTGACATTGAAGTACGTTTTTTTGGAACTGCCATTCAAAAAGGAAATTACTTTTTTCTAGTTGTATGTGAAAGACATCTATTGCTGCAAATCAATCCTTCTTTCTTGTTTTTATTAGTATTTATACTTAGATACTGAAAGATACTGAAATTGTGAATTATTTTTTACTTCATTTTGTCTAATGCGGATAAGACAAGAATTTTTAAACATTTTTTCTGTATATATTTTATACTTTGTTTTAATAATATAGAATATATAGAAGGGTTTCCCATTTATATCTATTTATATATCAAGTATACTCCATATATAGATATATGGTATGGAAGCCTATCCCCCGGGGGGATAAAAAGAAGGGAAAATTCAAATAGTTAATTAAGCTCAGAATGATATTGTATTGTATTCCATAAAGGAAAGGAATTCTAATCAAAACAAAAAATACTGAGTCTCTTAAACAAGACATTCTAAAACTTAGGTAATTTATAGTCATAAGGACTATTCGATAATTTCTTATAAACATAGATTTTCATTGGAATTCACTCAATCAGTTATGGAACAAGAGAGCTGTTTCATCTTTGTTTTAAAGAAATATAAAAATGAATAGAAAGTAAAAAGTAAAACGATTCCTTTTTTTTTTTTTGTAAATATCTTTATTTAGATAATAACTAGGTAACGAAGTTATTTGATTAACTTTTTGAATTTAACCAACTAAACCCATTCTTCATTTTTTATTATTTCAATGAGATAAATTTTTAAAAAATGAAGAATTCCAGTATTTTTTCTTATTCTTTTTATTTATTCTTTCAGAAAGAGATAAGAGTTGGTTTGGTGAATCGGAAACAATTTTATAGAAAAATTGAAGTAAAAATCGCAATTTCTTTTCTTATGGAACATACATATCAATATGCATGGGTAATCCCTCTTCTCCCACTTCCAGTTATTATGTCAATGGGATTTGGCCTTATTCTTATTCCGACAGCAACAAAAAATCTTCGTCGCATATGGGCTTTTCCTAGTGTTTTACTCTTAAGTATAGCTATGGTATTCTCAGTTCAACTGTCTATTCAACAAATAAATGGAAGTTCTATCTATCAATATCTATGGTCTTGGACCGTCAATAATGATTTTTCTTTAGAATTTGGATACTTGATTGACCCACTTACTTCTATTATGTTAATACTAATTACTACTGTAGGAATCCTGGTTCTTATTTATAGTGATGGTTATATGTCTCACGATGAAGGATATTTGAGATTTTTTGTTTATATAAGTTTTTTCAATACTTCTATGTTGGGATTGGTTACTAGCTCCAATTTGATACAAATTTATTTTTTTTGGGAACTCGTGGGAATGTGTTCTTATTTATTGATAGGCTTTTGGTTTACACGACCAATCGCAGCGAGTGCTTGTCAAAAAGCTTTTGTAACTAATCGTGTAGGGGATTTTGGTCTATTATTAGGAATTTTAGGTTTTTTTTGGATAACAGGTAGTTTAGAGTTTAGGGATTTGTTCCAAATCGCTAATAACTGGATTCCTAATAATGGAATTAACTCTTTACTTACTACTTTGTGTGCTTTTTTATTATTCCTTGGTGCAGTTGCGAAATCCGCACAATTCCCTCTTCACGTATGGTTACCCGATGCTATGGAAGGACCCACTCCTATTTCGGCTCTTATACACGCAGCAACTATGGTTGCTGCGGGAATTTTTCTTCTAGCTCGACTTCTTCCTCTTTTCATATCTTTACCTTTGATAATGAGTTTTATTTCTTTAGTAGGTACAATAACACTATTCTTAGGAGCTACTTTAGCTCTTGCTCAGAGAGATATTAAAAGAAGCTTAGCCTATTCTACAATGTCTCAATTGGGTTATATGATGTTAGCTCTAGGTATAGGTTCTTATCAAGCTGCTTTATTCCATTTGATCACTCATGCTTATTCAAAAGCTTTATTGTTCTTGGGATCTGGATCCGTTATTCATTCAATGGAACCTCTTGTTGGGTATTCACCAGATAAAAGTCAAAATATGGTTCTTATGGGCGGTTTAAGAAAATACATTCCAATCACAAGAACTACTTTTTTATGGGGTACACTTTCTCTTTGTGGTATTCCACCTCTTGCTTGCTTCTGGTCCAAAGATGAAATCCTTAGTAATAGTTGGTTGTATTCGCCCTTTTTTGGAATAATAGCTTCCTTTACTGCAGGATTAACTGCCTTTTATATGTTTCGGATATATTTACTTACATTTGGTGGGTATTTGCGTGTTCATTTTCAAAATTACAGTAGCACTAAAGAGAGTTCCTTGTATTCAATATCCTTATGGGGAAAAAGGATACCCAAAGGAGTGAATAGGGATTTCGTTTTATCAACAACGAAGAGTGGAGTTTCTTTTTTTTCACAAAATATACCCAAAATTCAAGGTAATACAAGAAATAGGATAGGATCCTTTACTACGTCTTTTGGGGCTAAAAACACTTTTGCCTATCCGCATGAAACGGGAAATACTATGTTATTTCCTCTTCTTATATTACTACTTTTCACTTTGTTCATTGGATTCATAGGAATCTCTTTTGATAATGGAGGAATGGATAATGGAATAGCAGAGTTAACCATATTATCAAAGTGGTTAACTCCCTCAAAAAACTTTACCCAGGAAAGTTCTAATTCTTTTGTAAATTCATATGAATTTATTACTAATGCAATTTCTTCTGTAACTCTAGCTATCTTTGGTTTATTCATAGCATATATCTTCTATGGATCTGCTTATTCTTTTTTTCAGAATTTGGATTTAATAAACTCTTTTGTAAAAAGAAATCCTAAAAAAGAATTTTTGGATCAAGTAAAAAAAAATATATACAGTTGGTCATATAATCGTGGTTATATAGATATTTTCTATACTAGGGTCTTTACCCTCGGTATAAGAGGGTTAACCGAACTAACGGAGTTTTTTGATAAGGGTGTTATTGATGGAATTACCAATGGAGTGGGTCTTGCTAGTTTTTGTATAGGAGAAGAAATTAAATATGTAGGGGGAGGTCGAATCTCGTCTTATTTATTCTTTTTTTTATGTTATGTATCTGTGTTTTTATTCTTTTTTCTTTCTTAAGTTAAGGAATTCAAGTCTCTTGCAAAAATAACTATCCTACCCCTTTCTACAATCTCTCTATAATCCCACCTTGTTACATAAGGTAAGTATTGTATAATCGTTCGGTTTTCCGCGATTTTTTCCATTCCTCTGTGTAAATACCCTAATATGGGTTCACAATCAATAACATCCTCACCATCAAGAGTAACGATCAGTCGAAGAACACCATGCATTGATGGGTGTTGAGGGCCCATATTGACTATCATGAGATCTTTTTTTGTAAGCGGTAGACTCATATCCTTTCTTCCTTAATTCATTATTCCATGAAAATGGATTATTCCATGAATTCCTCAAAGTGAGGCTCATCAAAATGAAAAATCTAAGACTACTATAAAGACTACTAAAAAAATAATAAAACAAGAAAAAAATTTGAAGGATTAAATTACTGCTCCCGAATATTCAACTGACCGATTAATTTCTTATAACGTACTCTATTTTTCTTTGCCAAATAAGCCAGCAAACGTCGACGTTTTCCCAAAAGTCTTCGTAGACCTCTTTCCGATGAAAAATCTTTTTTGTGTAATTCCAAATGTGAAGCAAGTCTCCGTATCTTATTGGTGAAACTGAATACTTGAAATTCAACAGAACCCCTGTTTTCTTCTTTTTCTTCTTTAACCATAAATCCTAAAATTTTTCTACCTCCTTTCTTTTTCATGTATTTTTCTGATCAGGAAAAATAAAAAATTATGTCAGTTATTTTGAAGTTATTCTAATCTCGTACACACACAAATTTGCAATTATTCATCTACTACTGGAATTTGGATTTTTTTTATCGATGCAAATTGGATTTGGATAGAAGGGTACATTCTTTCTACTATTTTAGATAGAAGAAATGTTTCTTCTATCTAAATATAGTAGAAAGAATTTTGCTGATTTATTTATTGCTATATGCAATTTATGGAATTGATACACCATTTAATTGATATCATTTAGCAAAATGAAACACAGCATAGGCATCCATCTTTTGGCTCGAGAATTTCACGGGATAGAGATATGGTATAAGAAATAGACTATTAAGTAACTCTAAATGAATTGTGGATACATCTGTATCCTTAACATACTGAAACGATTGCCATTATTCGTATCAAACCAATAGCGATTCATACAAGCTAAATCTTCTAATCAATGGTGGGCCAATAATGAATTTTTTTGCATATGTATTAAGACGCTTGGCCTGATTTCGAAATTGTCCAGAGTTTTATATGTTGTTTTCATTGCAAAATGATGGGTCTCCTTCCATAACTTTCCAATTACGAGTACGAGAATTGAAAGACATAAATATTCTAAATTCTCTACGGCGTCTAGTAGATAGATAGAATATTTTCAGGAACAAGAAAATCAGAAGAATCTTTCTCTCTATTCACTATCATTCCGCGTCTTCGACTTCTATTAGTTTCTTTTCTTCTTTAATGCAATAGCTATAGTTTGATATAAGAATCCATTTCTCAAAGTAATGGAAACCATTCTCTTATAGGAAATGGTTCGAAAATCGCTATTCCACCTTTTAGGTATCGTGAAAAGTGATACCTGTGAAGATCGTGCATTTCAGTCAAATTCAGATCCGTTTTTCGAGTCCATGATATAATATAACCAAATTGGATAGATCTTCCACCTGTTTAGCTAAGAAAGAATAGATACAGAGGTGGATAATAGATCGATATGAAGATCATGAGCTGCCCCATAATGAAACCGCCAGTAGTCGCAAATATCTCCTTCTTCCCTAATCCAAGATTGGAGAAAGAAGATCTAAGAGGGACCTATGGAGAATGTAGTCAGAAATCCATAATAGAGTCTGACCACAACGACCGAATTAATTATCCTCATCGAGAAACTTAGACTACTAAATAGAAAAGATTTGAAAATCATGGCATGGGTCTCCTTTTTTTCTTTCTTTAGAGTTTTCTATATGCACAATTTCTCGATGTTTCGATGAGAATTTCTTGACTTTCCATATATAGAAAGAGATAGACTATAAATGACATCTCTTATGTCAATAAGACCAAAGGGATGGATATTAAATGATAGGAAGTGCTAGGAAGTGAAATAGAATGAAATAGAGCCACTTTGGGCTTCCCTATGAAATGAGGCATGGAACGGAGCCACTACGAAGAAATTATGGGAGTTACGAAAGAAGCTTCGGACTCATATTGTTCATGGGTTGAGAGCGGGAGTTGAACTCTAGGAGGTCGAATCCCCCCTTGTTCCTCAGTAGCTCAGTGGTAGAGCGGTCGGCTGTTAACTGACTGGTCGTAGGTTCGAATCCTACTTGGGGAGATTTTATTCATTCTTTAATGTAAGAATTTTAATGTAAGAATAAAGAATTGAATTAAAGGGCTTGCTTTGACCCTTAGGAGTAGGTAACCCGTTCGCTATCCTTGTTTCTATTTCTATTGCATTCTATCTCATCGTATCACATTCTGTTCTACGATTCCACTTCGACAAAAGGAAAGAGCATACCTAAGTTCAATAGCTTTACGTCCGCTATCCCGATCATGATTTTCCTACCCTCAGGGGGAAAGTAAAGGCCCTTCCCCCTTTGGAAGGCTGTGGGCGAGGAGGGATTCGA
>NW_025422511.1:155000-163876 GCF_904849725.1 Hordeum vulgare subsp. vulgare
TCCCAAGGGCGCCATATTCTAGGAGCCCAAGTTATGCTATTGAAAATTCGTTCCTCTAGCAGTTCCGGTTTGAGCATTCCGTTCCCTTTTTCAAACTCCACTTCTTTTCATATAGCAATCCCTGATCAAAGAGAGAACAATATCCATTTCAAAACATTTATAACAGATTCCTTAGTTCGGACCGACGAAGTAATGTCACTCGACTATTATCAACCTGACTGCAATCTTTTTCTGTCGGTAAGGATTGCACCAGAGCACCTTCTACTTCTAATAGGCCATGAACTATAGATAGAGAAGAATCATTCTGAGCGAGTACATAAGAAGCGATCCACTTTTTTTCATCGGTTCCAGGGGAAGACCAAAGATCTTGCGCGGCAGGTCCGCCAGAAAAACTCAAAAGAGAAAGAAGTCTCGTTAATCTCTTCATGCTCGTTCCAAGTTCGAAGTACCTTTTGGCCAAAGAAAAACCCGCTTCCTGACACGATTGCCTCTTTATCTTTATATAGATAGATTCTATGGGGTTATTACTTAGTAAGTCTATTTTGTACAAGAGCCCCTCCTATCTGATAGAAAAGGGTCCCATGATCCCGAGCCGATCTTACCTTGGCTCGCAAACCCCAAGTTTGTCTATGAAGAGCTAATCTAATTGTATTTTTTTCTAGAATGGATTTCTTATGTGGAATACTAATGGATAGGGCCTCGTTGCTAAGTGCTACAAGATCTAGTGCACTGGAACTCGTGGTTATGGACCCGAATCCTTTAGTATGGAACATTGTCTTTTCCAAGTAAAAACCCCTAGTATATGAAAGAATGAAAAGGTGCTTTCGTTCTTGTGGAATAAGAAGCCCTCGTACCTTAATGAAAGGAAAATCGTAATTTTTCGTTAGGTATTTGACCAAATAGGATCGTCCAGTTCCTATAGAACCTATCACTAAAATACCCGATAGGGCTAAGCGGAACGAAAAGGGTTTTCCATGAGATGGTAAATGAAAACGATTAGTCCCACACGAGGTTTGGGAATAAGTGATTGTCTGATAATGAGCAAGGAATATACGTCTTTCTGCTAAAGAGGATCTATTAAACTCATAATTCATTAGATCCTTGTTATCAATGCCAACTAGGTATCATAAGGAAATGGATCCCGGTTGTTCAATCCTTTGATAACCAAGGTCATTCTTTGCTAAAGAGAAATGATCACTATGAGTCAGACTCAATAGAATTGGATCCATTCCAAATAGCGAGAATTAGGATTCTTGATCCCTCTCAATCTCTCTTTCAATTCGAGGATCCAGAGAGGTGTTTTCATAGTCATCTCCGAATATTTGCCATCTCGGAATATTTTCGATTTCATTTTTCTATGATATGTCTTTCTATATGAAAATTGGTTATTTACGATGTACGATGATCCCTGTTAAGCATCCATGGCTGAATGGTTAAAGCGCCCAACTCATAATTGGTAAATTTGCGGGTTCAATTCCTGCTGGATGCACACGAACGGGAACATTCCATAAGTCTATTGGAACTGGCTCTCTATCCATGGAATCTCATCCATCATCCATACATAACGAATTGGTATGGTATATTCATACCATAACATAAGAACAATAAGAACTCGAATTCTTATCGATACTGGAACTCAGAGCATAGGAGGGAAAGTCGATTTATGGATGGAATCAAATACGCAGTATTTACAGAAAAAAGTCTTCGTTTATTGGGAAAGAATCAATATACTTTTAATGTCGAATCGGGATTCACTAAGACAGAAATAAAGCATTGGGTCGAACTCTTCTTTGGTGTTAAGGTGGTAGCTGTGAATAGCCATCGACTACCTGGAAAAGGTAGAAGAATAGGACCTATTCTGGGCCATACAATGCATTACAGACGTATGATCATTACCCTTCAACCGGGTTATTCTATTCCACTTCTAGATAGAGAAAAAAACTAAAGGAGAATACTTAATAATACGGCGAAACATTTATACAAAACACCTATCCCGAGCACACGCAAGGGAACCGTAGACAGGCAAGTGAAATCCAATCCACGAAATAATTTGATCCATGGACGGCACCGTTGTGGTAAAGGTCGTAATTCCAGAGGAATCATTACCGCAAGGCATAGAGGGGGAGGTCATAAGCGCCTATACCGTAAAATAGATTTTCGACGGAATCAAAAAGACATATCTGGTAGAATCGTAACCATAGAATACGACCCTAATCGAAATGCATACATTTGTCTCATACACTATGGGGATGGTGAGAAGAGATATATTTTACATCCCAGAGGGGCTATAATTGGAGATACTATTGTTTCTGGTACAAAAGTTCCTATATCAATGGGAAATGCCCTACCTTTGAGTGCGGTTTGAACTATTGATTTACGTAATTGGAAGTAACCAATTAGGTTTACGACGAAACCTAGAAATCGATCACTGATCCAATTTGACTACCTCTACGGGATAGACCTCAACAGAAAACTGTTGAGTAACGGCAGCAAGTGATTGAGTTCAGTAGTTCCTCATAGAAAATTATTGACTCTAGAGATATGGTAATATGGAGAAGACAAAATTGTTTGAAGCACGCACAGAACCGGAAGCGCCCCTTGTTTCAAAGAGAGGAGGACGGGTTATTCACATTTAATTTGATGGTCAGAGGCAAATTGAAAGCTAAGCAGTGGTAATTAAGACCCCCGGGGGAAAATAGGGATGTCTCCTACGTTACCCATAATATGTGGAAGTATCGACGTAATTTCATAGAGTCATTCGATCTGAATGCTACATGAAGAACATAAGCCAGATGACGGAACGCAGAGACCTAGGATGTAGAAGATCATAACATGAGCGATTCGGCAGATTTGGATTCCTTTCCTATATATCCACTCATGTGGTACTTCATCATATGATTCATATAAGATCCATCTGTCTAGAGATCGTCATATACATCTAGAAAGCCGTATGCTTTGGAAGAAGCTTGTACAGTTTGGGAAGGGGTTTTTTGAGAGAAAAGAAGAATCTACTTCAACCGATATGCCCTTAGGCACGGCCATGCATAACATAGAAATCACACGTGGAAGGGGTGGGCAATTAGCTAGAGCAGCAGGTGCTGTAGCGAAACTCATTGCAAAAGAGGGTAAATCGGCCACTTTAAGATTACCATCTGGGGAGGTCCGTTTAGTATCCCAAAATTGCTTAGCAACAGTCGGACAAGTGGGTAATGTTGGGGTGAACCAAAAAAGTTTGGGTAGAGCCGGATCTAAGTGTTGGCTAGGTAAACGCCCCGTAGTAAGAGGGGTAGTTATGAACCCTGTGGACCACCCCCATGGGGGCGGTGAAGGGAAAGCTCCCATTGGTAGAAAAAAACCCACAACCCCTTGGGGTTATCCTGCGCTTGGAAGAAGAACTAGGAAAAGGAAAAAATATAGCGATAGTTTTATTCTTCGTCGCCGTAAGTAAATACGTAACTAGGAATATGGAAAATTGCATTTTTGGAATTTGCAATAATGCGATGGGCGAACGACGGGAATTGAACCCGCGCATGGTGGATTCACAATCCACTGCCTTGATCCACTTGGCTACATCCGCCCCTTATCCAGCTAAAGGATTTTTTTCTTTTTTCCGTTGATCATTATTCTATTTATTCTGACCTCCGTACTTCGATCGAGATATTGGACATAGAATGCCACTCTTTAAAAAGGAAAAAAGGAGTAATCAGCTGTGACACGAAAAAAAACGAATCCTTTTGTAGCTCATCATTTATTGGCAAAGATAGAAAAGGTCAATATGAAGGAGGAGAAAGAAACAATAGTAACGTGGTCCCGGGCATCTAGCATTCTACCCACAATGGTTGGCCATACAATTGCGATTCATAATGGAAAGGAACATATACCTATTTACATAACAAATCCTATGGTAGGTCGCAAATTGGGAGAATTCGTGCCTACTCGGCATTTTACGAGTTATGAAAATGCAAGAAAGGATACTAAATCTCGTCGTTAACTGAATTCTGAATAGAAAGATTAAGAAGAAAAAAAAGATTCAAAATACCCAATATCTTGCTAGAACAAGATATTGGGTATTTTTGTCTTTTCTTTCTTCAAAAATTCTTATATGTTAGCAGAAAAACCTTATCCATTAATAGCTGGAACTTCAACAGCAGCTAAGTCTAGAGGGAAGTTGTGAGCATTACGTTCGTGCATTACTTCCATACCAAGGTTAGCACGGTTGATGATATCAGCCCAAGTATTAATAACGCGACCTTGACTATCAACTACAGATTGGTTGAAATTGAAACCATTTAGGTTGAAAGCCATAGTACTAATACCTAAAGCAGTGAACCAGATTCCTACTACAGGCCAAGCAGCCAAGAAGAAGTGTAAAGAACGAGAGTTGTTGAAACTAGCATATTGGAAGATTAATCGGCCAAAATAACCATGAGCAGCCACAATATTATAAGTCTCTTCCTCTTGACCAAATTTGTAACCCTCATTAGCAGATTCATTTTCAGTAGTTTCCCTGATCAAACTAGAGGTTACCAAGGAACCATGCATAGCACTGAATAGGGAACCGCCGAATACACCAGCTACACCTAACATGTGGAATGGATGCATAAGGATGTTGTGCTCTGCCTGGAATACAATCATAAAGTTGAAAGTACCAGAGATTCCTAAAGGCATACCATCAGAAAAGCTTCCTTGACCAATAGGGTAAATCAAGAAAACAGCAGTAGCAGCTGCAACAGGAGCTGAATATGCAACAGCAATCCAAGGACGCATACCCAGACGGAAACTAAGTTCCCACTCACGACCCATATAACAAGCTACACCAAGTAAGAAGTGTAGAACAATTAGCTCATAAGGACCACCATTGTATAACCACTCATCAACAGATGCAGCTTCCCAAATTGGGTAAAAGTGCAATCCGATCGCCGCAGAAGTAGGAATAATAGCACCAGAGATAATATTGTTTCCATAAAGTAAAGAACCAGAAACAGGCTCGCGAATACCATCAATATCTACTGGAGGGGCAGCGATGAAGGCGATAATAAATACAGAAGTTGCGGTCAATAAGGTAGGGATCATCAAAACACCGAACCATCCGATGTAAAGACGATTTTCAGTGCTAGTTATCCAGTTGCAGAAGCGACCCCACAGGCTTGTACTTTCGCGTCTCTCTAAAATTGCAGTCATGGTAAGATCTTGGTTTATTCAAATTGCAAGGACTCCCAAGCACACGTATTAACTAGAATATAGATAATAGAAGGCTTGTTATTTAACAGTATAACATAGACTATATACCAATGTCAACCAAGTCAGCCCAAAGATTGGCTATCCATATAAATAAATTAACCAAACCAATAATTTTGTATTTGTAAATGAAGTGAGTAAAAGTTAAAAACTTTGATGGGTCTTTTCTATATGGGTTGCCCGGGACTCGAACCCGGAACTAGTCGGATGGAGTAGATAATTCTTCCTTGTTACAATAGAGAAAAATCCCTCCCCAAATCGTGCTTGCATTTTTCATTGCACACGACTTTCCCTATGTAGAAATAGCCAATATTCTATTCCAAAGAGGAAGTTCTACTAATTTTTTAATTAGTAAGTTGATTCACCTACTCTTTATTATAATAAAAGGAACATTTCAGAATGAAAAATATGAAAGTTTTTTCTTGATCATTTATCAACCCTTTCCTGTTTATTAGTTTTGTCTAATGATTAATTAAGAGGGTTGACCAGGTCATTGATACCTATAATATCCAAATACCAAATACGCTCAGTGTGTGATCCACTGAAAGAAAAAAGAGTTGTTTTGGTGAACATCAAAGAAAAAACTTGCTCTTCTTCCGTAAAAAATTCTTCTAAAAATGCCGAACCCAATCGTTGCATAAAAGTTCGTACCGTGCTTTTATGTTTACGAGCTAAAGTTCTAGCGCATGAAAGTCGAAGTATATACTTTAGTCGATACAAAGTCCGTTTTTTCGAAGATCCACTATGATAATGAAAAAGATTTCTACATATCCGACCAAATCGATCAAGAATATCCCAATCTGATAAATCCGTCCAAATGGGTTTACTAATAGGATGCCCCGATCCAGTACAAAATTGAGCTTTTGATAAGTATCCTATGAGGAGAGTAGCGGGGACTATGGTATCGAATTTTTTCATTCGAGTATCTATGAGAAATGAATTCTCCAGCATTTGATTCCTTACCAACAAAGGACTTTTTGGTACACTTGAAAGGTATCCCATAAAATCGAAGCAAGAGTTTGCTAATTGGTTTATATGGATTCTTCGCGGCTGAGTCCAAAAAAAGAAATAATATTGCCAGAAATTGATAAGGTAGCATTTCCATTTCTTTTTCAAAAAAAAACTGCCTTTTGATGCAAGAATTGCCTTTCCTTGATATCGAACATAATGTATAAGAGGATCCATAAAGAACCATAAGGTTTTCCGAGAAAAACCAGGGTACATTATCCCAAAATGTTCCATCTTCCTAGAAAAGTGGATTCGTTCCAGAAAAGTTCCAGAATATGCTAATGGTAAGCAAGAAGATTGTTTACGAAGAAACAACAAGAAAAATTCATATTCTGATACATAAGAGTTATATAGGAATTTAACTAGTCTTTTATTTTCTTTTTGAAAAAAAAGAATGGATTTCATTGAAGTAATAAAACTATTCCAATTCGAATAGTAGTTGAGAAAGAATCGCAATAAATGCAAAGATGGAACATCTTGGATACGGTATTGAAGGAGTTGAACCAAGATTTCCAAATGGATAGGATAGGGTATTTCTATATGTGATAGATAATCCAAATGCAAAAATTTGTCTTCTAAAAAGGGAAATATTGAATGAATAGAGCGTAAATTCTGAAACTTTGGTATTTCTTTTTCTTTCGGACAAGATAATTCCCGTAGCGAGAATGGGATTTCCACAACAATCGCAAACCCCTCAGATAGAATCTGAGAATAAAACTCAGAATAAAAAAAAATTTTGTAATCCAATAATCGATCTTGATTAGGATGATTAACCGAGTTATCCAAAAAATTCTGCTGATACATTCGAATAATTAAACGTTTCACAAGTAGTGAACTAAATTTCTTGTTATTCCAACTAACTATTTCCACAGGTTCAGAACCGTTTAATCCATAATCATGAGCAAATGCATAAATATACTCCTGAAAGAGAAGTGGGTAGACAAAGTATTGTTGACGAGATTTCTGTTTTTCTGAATACCCTTCGAATTTTTCCATTTGTATTTCTACTTGAATCAGAGAGAAGAAGCATTTCTCGGTTTATCGAATGATGATACATAGTGCAATATGGTCAGAACAGGGTGTTGCATTTTTAATACAAACCCTGGAAAGAAAGGGAGTCTAATCCACGGATCTTTTTCCGCTCCTTTTCTACCGAATTAGTTTATGTTTGTTCTAAATTACAAAAAAGAACAGAACAAGTTTTTTATTTTTGCAGGCCAATCGCTCTTTTGACTTTGGAATACAGCCTCTTTATCAATATACTGCTTCTTTTACACATTCAATCCATAACATCCCTTATTCAATCCATAATCAAGAATAATTAGGATTTCTAAAAAAAAAGAAAAAATAAAGGGTCCACTCATAGGAAAACCCAACCTTTCCCCACATCCGGCACTAATCTATTTTTAACGTCTAATTAGAGCGGGGAATCCTTCCAATTAGGAAGTTAAGCTCGTTGCTTTTTATTTTACCAGAATTGGAGCCAGGCTCTATCCATTTATTCACTAGACCCAGAAAATCGTAATTTTGGATTCCATTCAAAAAAGATTGATTTTATTACGACATGCTATTTTTTCCATTCATTACCTTTGAGGATCAGTCGTGGTCTTCTAGACTCTACCAAGAGTCTGGACGAATTTGTTGTTTCATCCAAATGTGTAAAAGATCATAGTCGCACTTAAAAGCCGAGTACTCTACCATTGAGTTAGCAACCCAGATAAAAAAAGGATCTTAGATACGATCGAAATCCAAAAATCAATGGAATTACACCGCGCGCTTCTGTCAAAACATTGAACTAGCAAGACATCAAAAGAAAGATTTTATCGACCATGAAAAACACTCAAATGGCAAAACGAACAGGTCCGGTTAAATTCCACTAAAGTGAAAAAAAAGAGCGACCCTAATCACGATGGCCAAATTCTCCTTTTTTTAGCGATTTTTATTAAAAAAAATATATATTATATTGTATGAGAATACATGCAAGAGGAACACCCTTATCATTTGAGCGAAGTGTAAGCAGAAAAATTAAATATGGAGTGAGGATAAAGAGACCCATCT
This sequence comes from Hordeum vulgare subsp. vulgare, assembly GCF_904849725.1. Lineage (NCBI taxonomy): Eukaryota > Viridiplantae > Streptophyta > Magnoliopsida > Poales > Poaceae > Hordeum > Hordeum vulgare. The sequence continues at coordinate 163,305 of NW_025422511.1, forward strand.
ATCTACAAATTCTATTTGTTCAATAGACCTTTGTCAATGGAAATACAATGGTAAGAAAACAAATTAGATAGAAAAAGTAAATAAAATAGGGGCTTATGTTGGATTGGCACGATATAAATCCAAATAGGATTAAGAAAGAGGTAAATTGTGTCTAAATAATTAGACAACGAGGAATACTAATAATCTTCTCCTATCCTACTTTTTTATTCATTTAGTTCTTCAATTAACTCAAAGTTCTTTCTTTTTCTTTAAAGAATTCCGCCTTCCTTAAAATATCATAAACAGTTCTTGTCGGTTGAGCACCCTTTTCAAGGAAATAGAGAATAGCTGGAACATTTAAACAAGTTTGATTCTTTATCGGATCATAAAAACCTACTTTTCGAAGATCTCTTCCTTCTCTTCGAGATCGAACATCAATTGCAACGATTCGATAGACAGCTTATTGGGATAGATGTAGATAAACAACGCCCCCCCTAGAAACGTATAGGAGGTTTTCTCCTCATACGGCTCGAGAAAATGATTCGAATTTCTGTCGATAATAATAGAAATTAGACTATGACGTCCATTAATTT
>NW_025422512.1:0-161787 GCF_904849725.1 Hordeum vulgare subsp. vulgare
CGGATCACAACGGGACTCAAAATTTGTGACTAATAGCATAAAAAACGGGCCGGAATAGGCCAAAACTGTGTGTTTTGACGAGTTCCACGTAACCGGATTCCGGGGTTCCCGAAACGTTCGAATTACTGGAGGACCCAAAATCGGTGTGTAATAGCCTACAAAACTAGCCAGAATAGGCCAAAACTGCGAGTTCTGACGAGTTCCCCGTAACCGGACCTCCGGGTTCCCGAACGTTCACACCGCAGCGGGACCCAATATCAGGGAGTAATAACATACAAAACTAGCCGAATAGTCCAAAACTCCGAGTTTTTACGAGGTCCACGTAACCGGACCCCGGGGTTCCCTAAACATTCAGATCGTACTAGGACCCAAAATCAGTGACTAATAGGATAAAAAAATGTCAACAATAGGCCAAAACTGCGAGTTTTGCTGACTTCTCCATAACATGACCTTGGGGTTCCCGAAAGGTTCGGATCGCAACGGGACCCAAAATCAAGGACTAATAGAATACAAAACCGGCCGAAATAGGCCCAACATACGAGTTTTGACTAGTGCTTCGTAACTGGACCCCGAGGTTCCCGAAACTTTGGAACACAATGGGACCCAAAATTAGTGAGCTATAGGATACAAAACTGGCCACAATAGGCCAAAACTGCGAGTTTTGACGAGTTCCCTCTAACCGGACCTTGGGGTTGCCGAAACGTTCACACCGCGGTGGGACCCAATATTAGACCAAAACCGCGAGTTTTGACAAGTTCCACGTAACTGGACCCCGGGGTTCACGAAACGTTCGGATTGTAGCGGGACCCAAAATCAGTCACTAGTGGCATAGAAAACTGCGGAATAGGCCAAAACTGCGAGTTTTGACGAGTTCTCCGTAACCGGACCCCGGGGTTCCCGAAACGATCGAATCGGAGGAGGACCCAAAATCTGTGCGTAATAGCATACAAAACTAGCCAGACTTGGCCAAAACTGCGAGTTTTGACGAGTTCCCCGTAACCGGACCTTGGGGTTCCCAAAATGTTCACACCGCAGTGAGATCTAAATCAGGGAGTACTAACATACAAAACTAGCCGAAATAGACCAAAACTACGAATTTTGACGAGTTCCACGTAACCGGACCCCGGGGTTTCCGAAACGTTCGGATTGTAGTGGGACCCAAAATCAGTGACTAATAGCATACAAAACTGGCCACAATAGGCCAAAACTATGAGTGTTCGCGAGTTCTCAGTAACCGGACCTTGAGGTTCCGAAACGTTTGGGTCGCAATGTGACCCAAAATCAAGGACTAATAGCATAGAAAGTCGTCCGAAATAGGCCAAATTGGGAGTTTTGGTGAGTTCCCCGTAACCGGACATCAAGGTTCCCAAAACGTTCGGATCGCAGCGGGACCCAAAATCAGTGAGCAGTAGCATACAAAACTTGCCACAATAGGCCAAAACTGCGATTTTTTACGAGTTCCCCGTAACGGGACCCGGGGTTCCCGAAACGATCGGATCACAACGGGACTCAAAATTTGTGACTAATAGCATAAAAAACGGGCCGGAATAGGCCAAACTGTGTGTTTTGACGAGTTCCACGTAACCGGATTCCGGGGTTCCCGAAACGTTCGAATTACTGGAGGACCCAAAATCGGTGTGTAATAGCCTACAAAACTAGCCAGAATAGGCCAAAACTGCGAGTTCTGACGAGTTCCCCGTAACCGGACCTCCGGGTTCCCGAAACGTTCACACCGCAGCGGGACCCAATATCAGGGAGTAATAACATACAAAACTAGCCGGAATAGTCCAAACTCCGAGTTTTTACGAGGTCCACGTAACCGGAACCCCGGGGTTCCCTAAACATTCAGATCGTACTAGGACCCAAAATCAGTGAATAATAGGATAAAAAAATGTCAACAATAGGCCAAAACTGCGAGTTTTGCTGACTTCTCCATAACATGACCTTGGGGTTCCCGAAAGGTTCGGATCGCAACGGGACCCAAAATCAAGGACTAATAGAATACAAAACCGGCCGAAATAGGCCCAACATACGAGTTTTGACTAGTGCTTCGTAACTGGACCCCGAGGTTCCCGAAACTTTTGGAACACAATGGGACCCAAAATTAGTGAGCTATAGCATACAAAACTTGCCACAATAGGCCAAAACTACGATTTTTTACGAGTTGCCCGTAACGGGATCCCGGGGTTCCCGAAACGTTCGGATCACAACGGGACTCAAAATTTGTGACTAATAGCATACAAACGGGCCGGAATAGGCCAAAACTGTGTGTTTTGACGAGTTGCACGTAACCGGATTCCGGGGTTCCCGAAACGTTCGAATTACTGGAGGACCCAAAATCGGTGTGTAATAGCCTACAAAACTAGCCAGAATAGGCCAAAACTGCGAGTTCTGACGAGTTCCCCGTAACCGGACCCTCCGGGTTCCCGAAACGTTGACACCGCAGCGGGACCCAATATCAGGGAGTAATAACATACAAAACTAGACGGAATAGTCCAAAACTTCGAGTTTTTTACGAGGTTCACGTAACCGGACCCCGGGGTTCCCTAAACATTCAGATCGTACTAGGACCCAAAATCAGTGACTAATAGCATTAAAAAAATGTCAACCAAATAGGCCAAAACTGCGAGTTTTGCTGACTTCTCCATAACATGACCTTGGGGTTCCCGAAACGTTCGGATCGCAACGGGACCCAAAATCAAGGACTAATAGAATACAAAACCGGCCGAAATAGGCCCAACATACGAGTTTTGACTAGTGCTTCGTAACTGGACCCCGAGGTTCCCGAAACTTTTGGAACACAACGGGACCCAAAATTAGTGAGCTATAGGATACAAAACTGGCCACAATAGGCCAAAACTGCGAGTTTTGACGAGTTCCCTCTAACCGGACCTTGGGGTTGCCGAAACGTTCACACCGCGGTGGGACCCAATATTAGACCAAAACCGCGAGTTTTGACAAGTTCCACGTAACTGGACCCCGGGGTTCACGAAACGTTCGGATCGTAGCGGGACCCAAAATCAGTCACTAGTGGCATAGAAAACTGGCCGGAATAGGCCAAAACTGCGAGTTTTGACGAGTTCTCCGTAACCGGACCCCGAGGTTCCCGAAACGATCGAATCGGAGGAGGACCCAAAATCTGTGCGTAATAGCATACAAAACTAGCCAGACTTGGCCAAAACTGCGAGTTTTGACGAGTTCCCCGTAACCGGACCTTGGGTTCCCAAAATGTTCACACCGCAGTGAGATCTAAAATCAGGGAGTACTAACATACAAAACTAGCCGAAATAGACCAAAACTACGAATTTTGACGAGTTCCACGTAACCGGACCCCGGGGTTTCCGAAACGTTCGGATTGTAGTGGGACCCAAAATCAGTGACTAATAGCATACAAAACTGGCCACAATAGGCCAAAACTATGAGTGTTCCCGAGTTCTCAGTAACCGGACCTTGAGGTTCCCGAAACGTTTGGGTCGCAATGTGACCCAAAATCAAGGACTAATAGCATAGAAAGTCGTCCGAAATAGGCCAAAATTGGGAGTTTTGGTGAGTTCCCCGTAACCGGACATCAAGGTTCCCAAAACGTTCGGATCGCAGCGGGACCCAAAATCAGTGAGCAATAGCATACAAAACTTGCCACAATAGGCCAAAACTACGATTTTTTACGAGTTGCCCGTAACGGACCCCGGGGTTCCCGAAACGTTCGGATCACAACGGGACTCAAAATTTGTGACTAATAGCATACAAAACGGGCCGGAATAGGCCAAAACTGTGTGTTTTGACGAGTTGCACGTAACCGGATTCCGGGGTTCCCGAAACGTTCGAATTACTGGAGGACCCAAAATCGGTGTGTAATAGCCTACAAAACTAGCCAGAATAGGCCAAAACTGCGAGTTCTGACGAGTTCCCCATAACCGGACCTCCGGGTTCCCGAAACGTTCACACCGCAGCGGGACCCAATATCAGGGAGTAATAACATACAAAACTAGCCGGAATAGTCCAAAACTCCGAGTTTTTACGAGGTCCACGTAACCGGACCCCGGGGTTCCCTAAACATTCAGATCGTACTAGGACCCAAAATCAGTGACTAATAGCATTAAAAAAATGTCAAAAATAGGCCAAAACTGCGAGTTTTGCTGACTTCTCCATAACATGACCTTGGGGTTCCCGAAACGTTCGGATCGCAACGGGACCCAAAATCAAGGACTAATAGAATACAAAACCGGCCGAAATAGGCCCAACATACGAGTTTTGACTAGTGCTTCGTAACTGGACCCCGAGGTTCCCGAAACTTTTGGAACACAACGGGACCCAAAATTAGTGAGCTATAGGATACAAAACTGGCCACAATAGGCCAAAACTGCGAGTTTTGACGAGTTCCCTCTAACCGGACCTTGGGGTTGCCGAAACGTTCACACCGCGGTGGGACCCAATATTAGACCAAAACCGCGAGTTTTGACAAGTTCACGTAACTGGACCCCGGGGTTCACGAAACGTTCGGATCGTAGCGGGACCCAAAATCAGTCACTAGTGGCATAGAAAACTGGCCGGAATAGGCCAAAACTGCGAGTTTTGACGAGTTCTCCGTAACCGGACCCCGGGGTTCCCGAAACGATCGAATCGGAGGAGGACCCAAAATCTGTGCGTAATAGCATACAAAACTAGCCAGACTTGGCAAAACTGCGAGTTTTGACGAGTTCCCCGTAACCGGACCTTGGGGTTCCCAAAATGTTCACACCGCAGTGAGATCTAAAATCAGGGAGTACTAACATACAAAACTAGCCGAAATAGACCAAAACTACGAATTTTGACGAGTTCCACGTAACCGGACCCCGGGGTTTCCGAAACGTTCGGATTGTAGTGGGACCCAAAATCAGTGACTAATAGCATACAAAACTGGCCACAATAGGCCAAAACTATGAGTGTTCCCGAGTTCTCAGTAACCGGACCTTGAGGTTCCCGAAACGTTTGGGTCGCAATGTGACCCAAAATCAAGGACTAATAGCATAGAAAGTCGTCCGAAATAGGCCAAAATTGGGAGTTTTGGTGAGTTCCCGTAACCGGACATCAAGGTTCCCAAAACGTTCGGATCGCAGCGGGACCCAAAATCAGTGAGCAGTAGCATACAAAACTTGCCACAATAGGCCAAAACTGCGATTTTTTACGAGTTCCGCGTAACGGGACCCCGGGGTTCCCGAAACGTTCGGATCACAACGGGACTCAAAATTTGTGACTAATAGCATACAAAACGGGCCGGAATAGGCCAAAACTGTGTGTTTTGACGAGTTCCACGTAACCGGATTCCGGGGTTCCCGAAACGTTCGAATTACTGGAGGACCCAAAATCGGTGTGTAATAGCCTACAAAACTAGCCAGAATAGGCCAAAACTGCGAGTTCTGACGAGTTCCCCGTAACCGGACCTCGGGTTCCCGAAACGTTCACACCACAACGGGACCCAATATCAGGGAGTAATAACATACAAAACTAGCCGGAATAGTCCAAAACTCCGAGTTTTTACGAGGTCCACGTAACCGGACCCGGGGTTCCCTAAACATTCAGATCGTACTAGGACCCAAAATCAGTGACTAATAGCATAAAAAAATGTCAACGATAGGCCAAAACTGCGAGTTTTGCTGACTTCTCCATAACATGACCTTGGGGTTCCGAAACGTTCGGGTCGCAACGGGACCCAAATCAAGGACTAATAGAATACAAAACCGGCCGAAATAGGCCCAACATACGAGTTTTGACTAGTGCTTCGTAACTGGACCCCGAGGTTCCGAACTTTTGGAACACAACGGGACCCAAAATTAGTGAGCTATAGGATACAAAACTGGCCACAATAGGCCAAAACTGCGAGTTTTGACGAGTTCCCTCTAACCGGACCTTGGGTTGCCGAAACGTTCACACCGCGGTGGACCCAATATTAGACCAAAACCGCGAGTTTTGACAAGTTCCACGTAACTGGACCCCGGGGTTCACGAAACGTTCGGATCGTAGCGGGACCAAAATCAGTCACTAGTGGCATAGAAAACTGGCCGGAATAGGCCAAAACTACGAGTTTTGACGAGTTCTCCGTAACCGGACCCCGGGGTTCCCGAAACGATCGAATCGGAGGAGGACCCAAAATCTGTGCGTAATAGCATACAAAACTAGCCAGACTTGGCCAAAACTGCGAGTTTTGACGAGTTCCCGTAACCGGACCTTGGGGTTCCCAAAATGTTCACACCGCAGTGAGATCTAAAATCAGGGAGTACTAACATACAAAACTAGCCGAAATACACCAAAACTACGAATTTTGACGAGTTCCACGTAACCGGACCCTGGGGTTTCCGAAACGTTCGGATTGTAGTGGGACCCAAAATCAGTGACTAATAGCATACAAAACTGGCCACAATAGGCCAAAACTATGAGTGTTCGCGAGTTCTCAGTAACCGGACCTTGAGGTTCCCGAAACGTTTGGGTCGCAATGTGACCCAAAATCAAGGACTAATAGCCTAGAAGTCGTCCGAAATAGGCCAAAATTGGGAGTTTTGGTGAGTTCCCCGTAACCGGACATCAAGGTTCCCAAACGTTCGGATCGCAGCGGGACCCAAAATCAGTGAGCCAGTAGCATACAAAACTTGCCACAATAGGCCAAAACTGCGATTTTTTACGAGTTCCCCGTAACGGGACCCCGGGGTTCCCGAACGTTCGGATCACAACGGGACTCAAAATTTGTGACTAATAGCATACAAAACGGGCCGGAATAGGCCAAAACTGTGTGTTTTGACGAGTTCCACGTAACCGGATTCCGGGGTTCCCGAAACGTCCGAATTACTGGAGGACCCAAAATCGGTGTGTAATAGCCTACAAAACTAGCCAGAATAGGCCAAACTGCGAGTTCTGACGAGTTCCCCGTAACCGGACCTCCGGGTTCCCGAAACGTTCACACGCAGCGGGACCCAATATCAGGGAGTAATAACATACAAAACTAGCCGGAATAGTCCAAAACCTCCGAGTTTTTACGAGGTCCACGTAACCGGACCCCGGGGTTCCCTAAACATTCAGATCGTACTAGGACCCAAAATCAGTGACTAATAGCATTAAAAAAATGTCAACAATAGGCCAAAACTGCGAGTTTTGCTTGACTTCTCATAACATGACCTTGGGGTTCCCGAAACGTTCGGATCGCAACGGGACCCAAAATCAAGGACTAATAGAATACAAAACCGGCCGAAATAGGCCCAACATACGAGTTTTGACTAGTGCTTCGTAACTGGACCCCGAGGTTCCGAAACTTTTGGAACACAACGGGACCCAAAATTAGTGAGCTATAGGATACAAACTGGCCACAATAGGCCAAAACTGCGAGTTTTGACAAGTTCCCTCTAACCGGACCTTGGGGTTGCCGAAACGTTCACACCGCGGTGGGACCCAATATTAGACCAAAACCGCGAGTTTTGACAAGTTCCACGTAACTGGACCCGGGGTTCACGAAACGTTCGGATCGTAGCGGGACCCAAAATCAGTCACTAGTGGCATAGAAAACTGGCCGGAATAGGCCAAAACTGCGAGTTTTGACGAGTTCTCCGTAACCGAACCCCGGGGTTCCCGAAACGATCGAATCGGAGGAGGACCAAAATCTGTGCGTAATAGCATACAAAACTAGCCAGACTTGGCCAAAACTGCGAGTTTTGACGAGTTCCCCGTAACCGGACCTTGGGGTTCCAAAATGTTCACACCGCAGTGAGATCTAAAATCAGGGAGTACTAACAAACAAAACTAGCCGAAATAGACCAAACTACGAATTTTGACGAGTTCCACGTAACCGGACCCTGGGGTTTCCGAAACGTTCGGATTGTAGTGGGACCCAAAATCAGTGACTAATAGCATACAAAACTGGCCACAATAGGCCAAAACTATGAGTGTTCCCGAGTTCTCAGTAACCGGACCTTGAGGTTCCCGAAACGTTTGGGTCGCAATGTGACCCAAATCAAGGACTAATAGCATAGAAAGTCGTCCGAAATAGGCCAAAATTGGGAGTTTTGGTGAGTTCCCCGTAACCGGACATCAAGGTTCCCAAAACGTTCGGATCGCAGCGGGACCCAAATCAGTGAGCAATAGCATACAAAACTTGCCACAATAGGCCAAAACTGCGATTTTTTACGAGTTCCCCGTAACGGGACCTTGGGGTTCCCAAAATGTTCACACCGCAGTGAGATCTAAAATCAGGGAGTACTAACAAACAAAACTAGCGAAATAGACCAAAACTACGAATTTTGACGAGTTCCACGTAACCGGACCCCGGGGTTTCCGAAACGTTCGGATTGTAGTGGACCCAAAATCAGTGACTAATAGCATACAAAACTGGCCACAATAGGCCAAAACTATGAGTGTTCGCGAGTTCTCAGTAACCGGACCTCCGGGTTCCCGAAACGTTCACACCACAGCGGGACCCAATATCAGGGAGTAATAACATACAAAACTAGCCGGAATAGTCCAAAACTCCGAGTTTTTACGAGGTCCACGTAACCGGACCCCGGGGTTCCCTAAACATTCAGATCGTACTAGGACCCAAAATCAGTGACTAATAGCATAAAAAAATGTCAACAATAGGCCAAAACTGCGAGTTTTGCTGACTTCTCCATAACATGACCTTGGGGTTCCCGAAACGTTCGGATCGCAGCGGGACCCAAAATCAAGGACTAATAGAATACAAAACCGGCCGAAATAGGCCCAACATACGAGTTTTGACTAGTGCTTCGTAACTGGACCCCGAGGTTCCCGAAACTTTTGGAACACAACGGGACCCAAAATTAGTGAGCTATAGGATACAAAACTGGCCACAATAGGCCAAAACTGCGAGTTTTGACGAGTTCCCTCTAACCGGACCTTGGGGTTGCCGAAACGTTCACACCGCGGTGGGACCCAATATTAGACCAAAACCGCGAGTTTTGACAAGTCCACGTAACTGGACCCGGGGTTCACGAAACGTTCGGATCGTAGCGGGACCCAAAATCAGTCACTAGTGGCATAGAAAACTGGCCGGAATAGGCCAAAACTGCGAGTTTTGACGAGTTCTCCGTAACCGGACCCCGGGGTTCCCGAAACGATCGAATCGGAGGAGGACCCAAAATCTGTGCGTAATAGCATACAAAACTAGCCAGACTTGGCCAAAACTGCGAGTTTTGACGAGTTCCCCGTAACCGGACCTTGGGGTTCCGAAAATGTTCACACCGCAGTGAGATCTAAAATCAGGGAGTACTAACATACAAAACTAGCCGAAATAGACCAAAACTACGAAGTTTTGACGAGTTCCACGTAACCGGACCCCGGGGTTTCCGAAACGTTCGGATTGTAGTGGGACCCAAAATCAATGACTAATAGCATAGAAAACTGGCCACAATAGGCCAAAACTATGAGTGTTCCCGAGTTCTCAGTAACCGGACCTTGAGGTTCCCGAAACGTTTGGGTCGCAATGTGACCCAAAATCAAGGACTAATAGCATAGAAAGTGGTCCGAAATAGGCCAAAATTGGGAGTTTTGGTGAGTTCCCCGTAACCGGACATCAAGGTTCCCAAAACGTTCGGATCGCAGCGGGACCCAAAATCAGTGAGCAGTAGCATACAAAACTTGCCACAATAGGCCAAAACTGCGATTTTTTACGAGTTCCCCGTAACGGACCCCGGGGTTCCCGAAACGTTCGGATCACAACGGGACTCAAAATTTGTGACTAATAGCATACAAAACGGGCCGGAATAGGCCAAAACTGTGTGTTTTGACGAGTTCCACGTAACCGGATTCCGGGGTTCCCGAAACGTCCGAATTACTGGAGGACCCAAAATCGGTGTGTAATAGCCTACAAAACTAGCCAGAATAGGCCAAAACTGCGAGTTCTGACGAGTTCCCCGTAACCGGACCTCCGGGTTCCCGAAACGTTCACACCGCAGCGGGACCCAATATCAGGGAGTAATAACATACAAAACTAGCCGAATAGTCCAAAACTCCGAGTTTTTACGAGGTCCACGTAACCGGACCCCGGGGTTCCCTAAACATTCAGATCGTACTAGGACCCAAAATCATTGACTAATAGCATAAAAAAATGTCAACAATAGGCCAAAACTGCGAGTTTTGCTGACTTCTCCATAACATGACCTTGGGGTTCCCGAAAGGTTCGGATCGCAACGGGACCCAAAATCAAGGACTAATAGAATACAGAACCGGCCGAAATAGGCCCAACATACGAGTTTTGACTAGTGCTTCGTAACTGGACCCCGAGGTTCCCGAAACTTTTGGAACACAACGGGACCCAAAATTAGTGAGCTATAGGATACAAAAGTGGCCACAATAGGCCAAAACTGCGAGTTTTGACGAGTTCCCTCTAACCGGACCTGGGGTTGCCGAAACGTTCACACCGCGGTGGGACCCAATATTAGACCAAAACCGCGAGTTTTGACAAGTTCCACGTAACTGGACCCCGGGGTTCACGAAACGTTCGGATCGTAGCGGGACCCAAAATCAGTCACTAGTGGCATAGAAAACTGGCCGGAATAGGCCAAAACTGCGAGTTTTGACGAGTTCTCCGTAACCGGACCCGGGGTTCCGAAACGATCGAATCGGAGGAGGACCCAAAATCTGTGCGTAATAGCATACAAAACTAGCAGACTTGGCCAAAACTGCGAGTTTTGACGAGTTCCCCGTAACCGGACCTTGGGGTTCCCAAAATGTTCACACCGCAGTGAGATCTAAAATCAGGGAGTACTAACATACAAAACTAGCCGAAATAGACCAAAACTACGAATTTTGACGAGTTCCACGTAACCGGACCCCGGGGTTCCGAAACGTTCGGATTGTAGTGGACCCAAAATCAGTGACTAATAGCATACAAAACTGGCCACAATAGGCCAAAACTATGAGTGTTCCCGAGTTCTCAGTAACCGGACCTTGAGGTTCCCGAAACGTTTGGGTCGCAATGTGACCCAAAATCAAGGACTAATAGCATAGAAAGTCGTCCGAAATAGGCCAAAATTGGGAGTTTTGGTGAGTTCCCCGTAACTGGACATCAAGGTTCCCAAAACGTTCGGATCGCAGCGGGACCCAAAATCAGTGAGCAGTAGCATACAAAACTTGCCACAATAGGCCAAAACTGCGATTTTTTTACGAGTTCCCCGTAACGGGACCCCGGGGTTCCCGAAACGTTCGGATCACAACGGGACTCAAAATTTGTGACTAATAGCATACAAAACGGGCCGGAATAGGCCAAAACTGTGTGTTTTGACGAGTTCCACGTAACCGGATTCCGGGGTTCCCGAAACGTTCGAATTACTGGAGGACCCAAAATCGGTGTGTAATAGCCTACAAAACTAGCCAGAATAGGCCAAAACTGCGAGTTCTGACGAGTTCCCCGTAACCGGACCTGCGGGTTCCCGAAACGTTCACACCGCAGCGGGACCCAATATCAGGGAGTAATAACATACAAAACTAGCCGGAATAGTCCAAAACTCCGAGTTTTTACGAGGTCCACGTAACCGGACCCCGGGGTTCCCTAAACATTCAGATCGTACTAGGACCCAAAATCAGTGACTAATAGCATAAAAAAATGTCAACAATAGGCCAAAACTGCGAGTTTTGCTGAATTCTCCATAACATGACCTTGGGGTTCCCGAAACGTTCGGATCGCAACGGGACCCAAAATCAAGGACTAATAGAATACAAAACCGGCCGAAATAGGCCCAACATACGAGTTTTGACTAGTGCTTCGTAACTGGACCCCGAGGTTCCCGAAACTTTTGGAACACAACAGGACCCAAAATTAGTGAGCTATAGGATACAAAACTGGCCACAATAGGCCAAAACTGCGAGTTTTGACGAGTTCCCTCTAACCGGACCTTGGGGTTGCCGAAACGTTCACACCGCGATGGGACCCAATATTAGACCAAAACCGCGAGTTTTGACAAGTTCCACGTAACTGGACCCCGGGGTTCACGAAACGTTCGGATCGTAGCGGGACCCAAAATCAGTCACTAGTGGCATAGAAAACTGGCCGGAATAGGCCAAAAATGCGAGTTTTGACGAGTTCTCCGTAACCGGACCCCGGGGTTCCCGAAACGAACGAATCGGAAGAGGACCCAAAATCTGTGCGTAATAGCATACAAAACTAGCCAGACTTGGCCAAAACTGCGAGTTTTGACGAGTTCCCCGTAACCGGACCTTGGGGTTCCCAAAATGTTCACACCGCAGTGAGATCTAAAATCAGGGAGTACTAACATACAAAACTAGCCGAAATAGACCAAAACTACGAATTTTGACGAGTTCCACGTAACCGGACCCCGGGGTTTCCGAAACGTTCGGATTGTAGTGGGACCCAAAATCAATGACTAATAGCATACAAAACTGGCCACAATAGGCCAAAACTATGAGTGTTCCCGAGTTCTCAGTAACCGGACCTTGAGGTTCCCGAAACGTTTGGGTCGCAATGTGACCCAAAATCAAGGACTAATAGCATAGAAAGTCGTCAGAAATAGGCCAAAATTGGGAGTTTTGGTGAGTTCCCCGTAACCGGACATCAAGGTTCCCAAAACGTTCGGATCGCAGCGGGACCCAAAATCAGTGAGCAGTAGCATACAAAACTTGCCACAATAGGCCAAAACTGCGATTTTTTACGAGTTCCCCGTAACGGGACCCCGGGGTTCCCGAAACGTTCGGATCACAACGGGACTCAAAATTTGTGACTAATAGCATACAAAACGGGCCGGAATAGGCCAAAACTGTGTGTTTTGACGAGTTCCACGTAACCGGATTCCGGGGTTCCCGAAACGTTCGAATTACTGGAGGACCCAAAATCGGTGTGTAATAGCCTACAAAACTAGCCAGAATAGGCCAAAACTGCGAGTTCTGACGAGTTCCCCGTAACCGGACCTCCGGGTTCCCGAAACGTTCACACCGCAGCGGGACCCAATATCAGGGAGTAATAACATACAAAACTAGCCGGAATAGTCCAAAACTCCGAGTTTTTACGAGGTCCACGTAACCGGACCCCGGGGTTCCCTAAACATTCAGATCGTACTAGGACCCAAAATCAGTGACTAATAGCATAAAAAAATGTCAACAATAGGCCAAAACTGCGAGTTTTGCTGAATTCTCCATAACATGACCTTGGGGTTCCCGAAACGTTCGGATCGCAACGGGACCCAAAATCAAGGACTAATAGAATACAAAACCGGCCGAAATAGGCCCAACATACGAGTTTTGACTAGTGCTTCGTAACTGGACCCCGAGGTTCCCGAAACTTTTGGAACACAACAGGACCCAAAATTAGTGAGCTATAGGATACAAAACTGGCCACAATAGGCCAAAACTGCGAGTTTTGACGAGTTCCCTCTAACCGGACCTTGGGGTTGCCGAAACGTTCACACCGCGGTGGGACCCAATATTAGACCAAAACCGCGAGTTTTGACAAGTTCCACGTAACTGGACCCCGGGGTTCACGAAACGTTCGGATCGTAGCGGGACCCAAAATCAGTCACTAGTGGCATAGAAAACTGGCCGGAATAGGCCAAAACTGCGAGTTTTGACGAGTTCTCCGTAACCGGACCCCGGGGTTCCCGAAACGATCGAATCGGAAGAGGACCCAAAATCTGTGCGTAATAGCATACAAAACTAGCCAGACTTGGCCAAAACTGCGAGTTTTGACGAGTTCCCCGTAACCGGACCTTGGGGTTCCCAAAATGTTCACACCGCAGTGAGATCTAAAGTCAGGGAGTACTAACATACAAAACTAGCCGAAATAGACCAAAACTACGAATTTTGACGAGTTCCACGTAACCGGACCCCGGGGTTTCCGAAACGTTCGGATTGTAGTGGGACCCAAAATCAGTGACTAATAGCATACAAAACTGGCCACAATAGGCCAAAACTATGAGTGTTCCCGAGTTCTCAGTAACCGGACCTTGAGGTTCCCGAAACGTTTGGGTCGCAATGTGACCCAAAATCAAGGACTAATAGCATAGAAAGTCGTCCGAAATAGGCCAAAATTGGGAGTTTTGGTGAGTTCCCCGTAACCGGACATCAAGGTTCCCAAAACGTTCGGATCCCAGCGGGACCCAAAATCAGTGAGCAGTAGCATACAAAACTTGCCACAATAGGCCAAAACTGCGATTTTTTACGAGTTCCCCGTAACGGGACCCCGGGGTTCCCGAAACGTTCGGATCACAACGGGACTCAAAATTTCTGACTAATAGCATACAAAACGGGCCGGAATAGGCCAAAACTGTGTGTTTTGACGAGTTCCACGTAACCGGATTCCGGGGTTCCCAAAACGTTCGAATTACTGGAGGACCCAAAATCGGTGTGTAATAGCCTACAAAACTAGCCAGAATAGGCCAAAACTGCGAGTTCTGACGAGTTCCCCGTAACCGGACCTCCGGGTTCCCGAAACGTTCACACCGCAGCGGGACCCAATATCAGGGAGTAATAACATACAAAACTAGCCGGAATAGTCCAAAACTCCGAGTTTTTACGAGGTCCACGTAACCGGACCCCGGGGTTCCCTAAACATTCATATCGTACTAGGACCCAAAATCAGTGACTAATAGCATCAAAAAATGTCAACAATAGGCCAAAACTGCGAGTTTTGCTGAATTCTCCATAACATGACCTTGGGGTTCCCGAAAGGTTCGGATCGCAACGGGACCCAAAATCAAGGACTAATAGAACACAAAACCGGCCGAAATAGGCCCAACATACGAGTTTTGACTAGTGCTTCGTAACTGGACCCCGAGGTTCCCGAAACTTTTGGAACACAACGGGACCCAAAATTAGTGAGCTATAGGATACAAAACTGGCCACAATAGGCCAAAACTGCGAGTTTTGACGAATTCCCTCTAACCGGACCTTGGGGTTGCCGAAACGTTCACACCGCGGTGGGACCCAATATTAGACCAAAACCGCGAGTTTTGACAAGTTCCACGTAACTGGACCCCGGGGTTCACGAAACGTTCGGATCGTAGCGGGACCCAAAATCAGTCACTAGTGGCATAGAAAACTGGCCGGAATAGGCCAAAACTGCGAGTTTTGACGAGTTCTCCGTAACCGGACCCCGGGGTTCCCGAAACGATCGAATCGGAGGAGGACCCAAAATCTGTGCGTAATAGCATACAAAACTAGCCAGACTTGGCCAAAACTGCGAGTTTTGACGAGTTCCCCGTAACCGGACCTTGGGGTTCCCAAAATGTTCACACCGCAGTGAGATCTAAAATCAGGGAGTACTAACATACAAAACTAGCCGAAATAGACCAAAACTACGAATTTTGACGAGTTCCACGTAACCGGACCCCGGGGTTTCCGAAACGTTCGGATTGTAGTGGGACCCAAAATCAATGACTAATAGCATACAAAACTGGCCACAATAGGCCAAAACTATGAGTGTTCCCGAGTTCTCAGTAACCGGACCTTGAGGTTCCCGAAACGTTTGGGTCGCAATGTGACCCAAAATCAAGGACTAATAGCATAGAAAGTCGTCCGAAATAGGCCAAAATTGGGAGTTTTGGTGAGTTCCCCGTAACCGGACATCAAGGTTCCCAAAACGTTCGGATCGCAGCGGGACCCAAAATCAGTGAGCAGTAGCATACAAAACTTGCCACAATAGGCCAAAACTGCGATTTTTTACGAGTTCCCCGTAACGGGACCCCGGGGTTCCCGAAACGTTCGGATCACAACGGGACTCAAAATTTGTGACTAATAGCATACAAAACGGGCCGGAATAGGCCAAAACTGTGTGTTTTGACGAGTTCCACGTAACCGGATTCCGGGGTTCCCGAAACGTTCGAATTACTGGAGGACCCAAAATCGGTGTGTAATAGCCTACAAAACTAGCCAGAATAGGCCAAAACTGCGAGTTCTGACGAGTTCCCCGTAACCGGACCTCCGGGTTCCCGAAACGTTCACACCGCAGCGGGACCCAATATCAGGGAGTAATAACATACAAAACTAGCCGGAATAGTCCAAAACTCCGAGTTTTTACGAGGTCCACGTAACCGGACCCCGGGGTTCCCTAAACATTCAGATCGTACTAGGACCCAAAATCAGTGACTAATAGCATAAAAAAATGTCAACAATAGGCCAAAACTGCGAGTTTTGCTGAATTCTCCATAACATGACCTTGGGGTTCCCGAAAGGTTCGGATCGCAACGGGACCCAAAATCAAGGACTAATAGAACACAAAACCGGCCGAAATAGGCCCAACATACGAGTTTTGACTAGTGCTTCGTAACTGGACCCCGAGGTTCCCGAAACTTTTGGAACACAACAGGACCCAAAATTAGTGAGCTATAGGATACAAAACTGGCCACAATAGGCCAAAACTGCGAGTTTTGACTAGTGCTTCGTAACTGGACCCCGAGGTTCCCGAAACTTTTGGAACACAACGGGACCCAAAATTAGTGAGCTATAGGATACAAAACTGGCCACAATAGGCCAAAACTGCGAGTTTTGACGAATTCCCTCTAACCGGACCTTGGGGTTGCCGAAACGTTCACACCGCGGTGGGACCCAATATTAGACCAAAACCGCGAGTTTTGACAAGTTCCACGTAACTGGACCCCGGGGTTCACGAAACGTTCGGATCGTAGCGGGACCCAAAATCAGTCACTAGTGGCATAGAAAACTGGCCGGAATAGGCCAAAACTGCGAGTTTTGACGAGTTCTCCGTAACCGGACCCCGGGGTTCCCGAAACGATCGAATCGGAGGAGGACCCAAAATCTGTGCGTAATAGCATACAAAACTAGCCAGACTTGGCCAAAACTGCGAGTTTTGACGAGTTCCCCGTAACCGGACCTTGGGGTTCCCAAAATGTTCACACCGCAGTGAGATCTAAAATCAGGGAGTACTAACATACAAAACTAGCCGAAATAGACCAAAACTACGAATTTTGACGAGTTCCACGTAACCGGACCCCGGGGTTTCCGAAACGTTCGGATTGTAGTGGGACCCAAAATCAATGACTAATAGCATACAAAACTGGCCACAATAGGCCAAAACTATGAGTGTTCCCGAGTTCTCAGTAACCGGACCTTGAGGTTCCCGAAACGTTTGGGTCGCAATGTGACCCAAAATCAAGGACTAATAGCATAGAAAGTCGTCCGAAATAGGCCAAAATTGGGAGTTTTGGTGAGTTCCCCGTAACCGGACATCAAGGTTCCCAAAACGTTCGGATCGCAGCGGGACCCAAAATCAGTGAGCAGTAGCATACAAAACTTGCCACAATAGGCCAAAACTGCGATTTTTTACGAGTTCCCCGTAACGGGACCCCGGGGTTCCCGAAACGTTCGGATCACAACGGGACTCAAAATTTGTGACTAATAGCATACAAAACGGGCCGGAATAGGCCAAAACTGTGTGTTTTGACGAGTTCCACGTAACCGGATTCCGGGGTTCCCGAAACGTTCGAATTACTGGAGGACCCAAAATCGGTGTGTAATAGCCTACAAAACTAGCCAGAATAGGCCAAAACTGCGAGTTCTGACGAGTTCCCCGTAACCGGACCTCCGGGTTCCCGAAACGTTCACACCGCAGCGGGACCCAATATCAGGGAGTAATAACATACAAAACTAGCCGGAATAGTCCAAAACTCCGAGTTTTTACGAGGTCCACGTAACCGGACCCCGGGGTTCCCTAAACATTCAGATCGTACTAGGACCCAAAATCAGTGACTAATAGCATAAAAAAATGTCAACAATAGGCCAAAACTGCGAGTTTTGCTGAATTCTCCATAACATGACCTTGGGGTTCCCGAAAGGTTCGGATCGCAACGGGACCCAAAATCAAGGACTAATAGAACACAAAACCGGCCGAAATAGGCCCAACATACGAGTTTTGACTAGTGCTTCGTAACTGGACCCCGAGGTTCCCGAAACTTTTGGAACACAACAGGACCCAAAATTAGTGAGCTATAGGATACAAAACTGGCCACAATAGGCCAAAACTGCGAGTTTTGACGAGTTCCCTCTAACCGGACCTTGGGGTTGCCGAAACGTTCACACCGCGGTGGGACCCAATATTAGACCAAAACCGCGAGTTTTGACAAGTTCCACGTAACTGGACCCCGGGGTTCACGAAACGTTCGGATCGTAGCGGGACCCAAAATCAGTCACTAGTGGCATAGAAAACTGGCCGGAATAGGCCAAAACTGCGAGTTTTGACGAGTTCTCCGTAACCGGACCCCGGGGTTCCCGAAACGATCGAATCGGAAGAGGACCCAAAATCTGTGCGTAATAGCATACAAAACTAGCCAGACTTGGCCAAAACTGCGAGTTTTGACGAGTTCCCCGTAACCGGACCTTGGGGTTCCCAAAATGTTCACACCGCAGTGAGATCTAAAATCAGGGAGTACTAACATACAAAACTAGCCGAAATAGACCAAAACTACGAATTTTGACGAGTTCCACGTAACCGGACCCCGGGGTTTCCGAAACGTTCGGATTGTAGTGGGACCCAAAATCAGTGACTAATAGCATACAAAACTGGCCACAATAGGCCAAAACTATGAGTGTTCCCGAGTTCTCAGTAACCGGACCTTGAGGTTCCCGAAACGTTTGGGTCGCAATGTGACCCAAAATCAAGGACTAATAGCATAGAAAGTCGTCCGAATAGGCCAAAATTGGGAGTTTTGGTGAGTTCCCCGTAACCGGACATCAAGATTCCCAAAACGTTCGGATCCCAGCGGGACCCAAAATCAGTGAGCAGTAGCATACAAAACTTGCCACAATAGGCCAAAACTGCGATTTTTTACGAGTTCCCCGTAACGGGACCCCGGGGTTCCCGAAACGTTCGGATCACAACGGGACTCAAAATTTCTGACTAATAGCATACAAAACGGGCCGGAATAGGCCAAAACTGTGTGTTTTGACGAGTTCCACGTAACCGGATTCCGGGGTTCCCAAAACGTTCGAATTACTGGAGGACCCAAAATCGGTGTGTAATAGCCTACAAAACTAGCCAGAATAGGCCAAAACTGCGAGTTCTGACGAGTTCCCCGTAACCGGACCTCCGGGTTCCCGAAACGTTCACACCGCAGCGGGACCCAATATCAGGGAGTAATAACATACAAAACTAGCCGGAATAGTCCAAAACTCCGAGTTTTTACGAGGTCCACGTAACCGGACCCCGGGGTTCCCTAAACATTCATATCGTACTAGGACCCAAAATCAGTGACTAATAGCATCAAAAAATGTCAACAATAGGCCAAAACTGCGAGTTTTGCTGAATTCTCCATAACATGACCTTGGGGTTCCCGAATGGTTCGGATCGCAACGGGACCCAAAATCAAGGACTAATAGAATACAAAACCGGCCGAAATAGGCCCAACATACGAGTTTTGACTAGTGCTTCGTAACTGGACCCCGAGGTTCCCGAAACTTTTGGAACACAACGGGACCCAAAATTAGTGAGCTATAGGATACAAAACTGGCCACAATAGGCCAAAACTGCGAGTTTTGACGAATTCCCTCTAACCGGACCTTGGGGTTGCCGAAACGTTCACACCGCGGTGGGACCCAATATTAGACCAAAACCGCGAGTTTTGACAAGTTCCACGTAACTGGACCCCGGGGTTCACGAAACGTTCGGATCGTAGCGGGACCCAAAATCAGTCACTAGTGGCATAGAAAACTGGCCGGAATAGGCCAAAACTGCGAGTTTTGACGAGTTCTCCGTAACCGGACCCCGGGGTTCCCGAAACGATTGAATCGGAGGAGGACCCAAAATCTGTGCGTAATAGCATACAAAACTAGCCAGACTTGGCCAAAACTGCGAGTTTTGACGAGTTCCCCGTAACCAGACCTTGGGGTTCCCAAAATGTTCACACCGCAGTGAGATCTAAAATCAGGGAGTACTAACATACAAAACTAGCCGAAATAGACCAAAACTACGAATTTTGACGAGTTCCACGTAACCGGACCCCGTGGTTTCCGAAACGTTCGGATTGTAGTGGGACCCAAAATCAGTGACTAATAGCATACAAAACTGGCCACAATAGGCCAAAACTATGAGTGTTCCCGAGTTCTCAGTAACCGGACCTTGAGGTTCCCGAAACGTTTGGGTCGCAATGTGACCCAAAATCAAGGACTAATAGCATAGAAAGTCGTCCGAAATAGGCCAAAATTGGGAGTTTTGGTGAGTTCCCCGTAACCGGACATCAAGGTTCCCAAAACGTTCGGATCGCAGCGGGACCCAAAATCAGTGAGCAGTAGCATACAAAACTTGCCACAATAGGCCAAAACTGCGATTTTTTACGAGTTCCCCGTAACGGGACCCCGGGGTTCCCGAAACGTTCGGATCACAACGGGACTCAAAATTTGTGACTAATAGCATACAAAACGGGCCGGAATAGGCCAAAACTGTGTGTTTTGACGAGTTCCACGTAACCGGATTCCGGGGTTCCCGAAACGTTCGAATTACTGGAGGACCCAAAATCGGTGTGTAATAGCCTACAAAACTAGCCAGAATAGGCCAAAACTGCGAGTTCTGACGAGTTCCCCGTAACCGGACCTCCGGGTTCCCGAAACGTTCACACCGCAGCGGGACCCAATATCAGGGAGTAATAACATACAAAACTAGCCGGAATAGTCCAAAACTCCGAGTTTTTACGAGGTCCACGTAACCGGACCCCGGGGTTCCCTAAACATTCAGATCGTACTAGGACCCAAAATCAGTGACTAATAGCATAAAAAAATGTCAACAATAGGCCAAAACTGCGAGTTTTGCTGAATTCTCCATAACATGACCTTGGGGTTCCCGAAACGTTCGGATCGCCACGGGACCCAAAATCAAGGACTAATAGAATACAAAACCGGCCGAAATAGGCCCAACATACGAGTTTTGACTAGTGCTTCGTAACTGGACCCCGAGGTTCCCGAAACTTTTGGAACACAACGGGACCCAAAATTAGTGAGCTATAGGATACAAAACTGGCCACAATAGGCCAAAACTGCGAGTTTTGACGAGTTCCCTCTAACCGGACCTTGGGGTTGCCGAAACGTTCACACCGCGGTGGGACCCAATATTAGACCAAAACCGCGAGTTTTGACAAGTTCCACGTAACTGGACCCCGGGGTTCACGAAACGTTCGGATCGTAGCGGGACCCAAAATCAGTCACTAGTGGCATAGAAAACTGGCCGGAATAGGCCAAAACTGCGAGTTTTGACGAGTTCTCCATAACCGGACCCCGGGGTTCCCGAAACGAACGAATCGGAAGAGGACCCAAAATCTGTGCGTAATAGCATACAAAACTAGCCAGACTTGGCCAAAACTGCGAGTTTTGACGAGTTCCCCGTAACCGGACCTTGGGGTTCCCAAAATGTTCACACCGCAGTGAGATCTAAAATCAGGGAGTACTAACATACAAAACTAGCCGAAATAGACCAAAACTACGAACTTTGACGAGTTCCACGTAACCGGACCCCGTGGTTTCCGAAACGTTCGGATTGTAGTGGGACCCAAAATCAGTGACTAATAGCATACAAAACTGGCCACAATAGGCCAAAACTATGAGTGTTCCCGAGTTCTCAGTAACCGGACCTTGAGGTTCCCGAAACGTTTGGGTCGCAATGTGACCCAAAATCAAGGACTAATAGCATAGAAAGTCGTCCGAAATAGGCCAAAATTGGGAGTTTTTGGTGAGTTCCCCGTAACCGGACATCAAGGTTCCCAAAACGTTCGGATCGCAGCGGGACCCAAAATCAGTGAGCAGTAGCATACAAAACTTGCCACAATAGGCCAAAACTGCGATTTTTTTACGAGTTCCCCGTAACGGGACCCCGGGGTTCCCGAAACGTTCGGATCACAACGGGACTCAAAATTTGTGACTAATAGCATACAAAACGGGCCGGAATAGGCCAAAACTGTGTGTTTGACGAGTTCCACGTAACCGGATTCCGGGGTTCCCGAAACGTTCGAATTACTGGAGGACCCAAAATCGGTGTGTAATAGCCTACAAAACTAGCCAAGAATAGGCCAAAACTGCGAGTTCTGACGAGTTCCCCGTAACCGGACCTCCGGGTTCCCGAAACGTTCACACCGCAGCGGGACCCAATATCAGGGAGTAATAACATACAAAACTAGCCGGAATAGTCCAAAACTCCGAGCTTTTACGAGGTCCACGTAACCGGGACCCCCGGGGTTCCCTAAACATTCAGATCGTACTAGGACCCAAAATCAGTGACTAATAGCATAAAAAAATGTCAACAATAGGCCAAAACTGCGAGTTTTGCTGAATTCTCCATAACATGACCTTGGGGTTCCCGAAACGTTCGGATCGCCACGGGACCCAAAATCAAGGACTAATAGAATACAAAACCGGCCGAAATAGGCCCAACATACGAGTTTTGACTAGTGCTTCGTAACTGGACCCCGAGGTTCCCGAAACTTTTGGAACACAACGGGACCCAAAATTAGTGAGCTATAGGATACAAAACTGGCCACAATAGGCCAAAACTGCGAGTTTTGACGAGTTCCCTCTAACCGGACCTTGGGGTTGCCGAAACGTTCACACCGCGGTGGGACCCAATATTAGACCAAAACCGCGAGTTTTGACAAGTTCCACGTAACTGGACCCCGGGGTTCACGAAACGTTCGGATCGTAGCGGGACCCAAAATCAGTCACTA
Source organism: Hordeum vulgare subsp. vulgare (assembly GCF_904849725.1). Classification (NCBI taxonomy): domain Eukaryota; kingdom Viridiplantae; phylum Streptophyta; class Magnoliopsida; order Poales; family Poaceae; genus Hordeum; species Hordeum vulgare. The sequence continues at coordinate 22,644 of NW_025422512.1, forward strand.
GTGGCATAGAAAACTGGCCGGAATAGGCCAAAACTGCGAGTTTTGACGAGTTCTCCGTAACCGGACCCCGGGGTTCCCGAAACGAACGAATCGGAAGAGGACCCAAAATCTGTGCGTAATAGCATACAAAACTAGCCAGACTTGGCCAAAACTGCAAGTTTTGACGAGTTCCCCGTAACCGGACCTTGGGGTTCCCAAAATGTTCACACCGCAGTGAGATCTAAAATCAGGGAGTACTAACATACAAAACTAGCCGAAATAGACCAAAACTACGAATTTTGACGAGTTCCACGTAACCGGACCCCGGGGTTTCCGAAACGTTCGGATTGTAGTGGGACCCAAAATCAGTGACTAATAGCATACAAAACTGGCCACAATAGGCCAAAACTATGAGTGTTCCCGAGTTCTCAGTAACCGGACCTTGAGGTTCCCGAAACGTTTGGGTCGCAATGTGACCCAAAATCAAGGACTAATAGCATAGAAAGTCGTCCGAAATAGGCCAAAATTGGGAGTTTTGGTGAGTTCCCCGTAACCGGACATCAAGGTTCCCAAAACGTTCGGATCGCAGCGGGACCCAAAATCAGTGAGCAGTAGCATACAAAACTTGCCACAATAGGCCAAAACTGCGATTTTTTACGAGTTCCCCGTAACGGGACCCCGGGGTTCCCGAAACGTTCGGATCACAACGGGACTCAAAATTTGTGACTAATAGCATACAAAACGGGCCGGAATAGGCCAAAACTGTGTGTTTGGACGAGTTCCACGTAACCGGATTCCGGGGTTCCCGAAACGTTCGAATTACTGGAGGACCCAAAATCGGTGTGTAATAGCCTACAAAACTAGCCAGAATAGGCCAAAACTGCGAGTTCTGACGAGTTCCCCGTAACCGGACCTCCGGGTTCCCGAAACGTTCACACCGCAGCGGGACCCAATATCAGGGAGTAATAACATACAAAACTAGCCGGAATAGTCCAAAACTCCGAGCTTTTACGAGGTCCACGTAACCGGACCCCGGGGTTCCCTAAACATTCAGATCGTACTAGGACCCAAAATCAGTGACTAATAGCATAAAAAAATGTCAACAATAGGCCAAAACTGCGAGTTTTGCTGAATTCTCCATAACATGACCTTGGGGTTCCCGAAAGGTTCGGATCGCAACGGGACCCAAAATCAAGGACTAATAGAATACAAAACCGGCCGAAATAGGCCCAACAGACGAGTTTTGACTAGTGCTTCGTAACTGGACCCCGAGGTTCCCGAAACTTTTGGAACACAACGGGACCCAAAATTAGTGAGCTATAGGATACAAAACTAGCCACAATAGGCCAAAACTGCGAGTTTTGACGAGTTCCCTCTAACCGGACCTTGGGGTTGCCGAAACGTTCACACCGCGGTGGGACCCAATATTAGACCAAAACCGCGAGTTTTGACAAGTTCCACGTAACTGGACCCCGGGGTTCACGAAACGTTCGGATCGTAGCGGGACCCAAAATCAGTCACTAGTGGCATAGAAAACTGGCTGGAATAGGCCAAAACTGCGAGTTTTGGCGAGTTCTCCGTAACCGGACCCCGGGGTTCCCGAAACGATCGAATCGGAGGAGGACCCAAAATCTGTGCGTAATAGCATACAAAACTAGCCAGACTTGGCCAAAACTGCGAGTTTTGACGAGTTCCCCGTAACCGGACCTTGGGGTTCCCAAAATGTTCACACCGCAGTGAGATCTAAAATCAGGGAGTACTAACATACAAAACTAGCCGAAATAGACCAAAACTACGAATTTTGACGAGTTCCACGTAACCGGACCCCGGGGTTTCCGAAACGTTCGGATTGTAGTGGGACCCAAAATCAGTGACTAATAGCATACAAAACTGGCCACAATAGGCCAAAACTATGAGTGTTCGCGAGTTCTCAGTAACCGGACCTTGAGGTTCCCGAAACGTTTGGGTCGCAATGTGACCCAAAATCAAGGACTAATAGCATAGAAAGTCGTCCGAAATAGGCCAAAATTGGGAGTTTTGGTGAGTTCCCCGTAACCGGACATCAAGGTTCCCAAAACGTTCGGATCGCAGCGGGACCCAAAATCAGTGAGCAGTAGCATACAAAACTTGCCACAATAGGCCAAAACTGCGATTTTTTACGAGTTCCCCGTAACGGGACCCCGGGGTTCCCGAAACGTTCGGATCACAACGGGACTCAAAATTTGTGACTAATAGCATAAAAAACGGGCCGGAATAGGCCAAAACTGTGTGTTTTGACGAGTTCCACGTAACCGGATTCCGGGGTTCCCGAAACGTTCGAATTACTGGAGGACCCAAAATCGGTGTGTAATAGCCTACAAAACTAGCCAGAATAGGCCAAAACTGCGAGTTCTGACGAGTTCCCCGTAACCGGACCTCCGGGTTCCCGAAACGTTCACACCGCAGCGGGACCCAATATCAGGGAGTAATAACATACAAAACTAGCCGGAATAGTCCAAAACTCCGAGTTTTTACGAGGTCCACGTAACCGGACCCCGGGGTTCCCTAAACATTCAGATCGTACTAGGACCCAAAATCAGTGACTAATAGCATAAAAAAATGTCAACAATAGGCCAAAACTGCGAGTTTTGCTGAATTCTCCATAACATGACCTTGGGGTTCCCGAAAGGTTCGGATCGCAACGGGACCCAAAATCAAGGACTAATAGAATACAAAACCGGCCGAAATAGGCCCAACATACGAGTTTTGACTAGTGCTTCGTAACTGGACCCCGAGGTTCCCGAAACTTTTGGAACACAACGGGAACCAAAATTAGTGAGCTATAGGATACAAAACTGGCCACAATAGGCCAAAACTGCGAGTTTTGACGAATTCCCTCTAACCGGACCTTGGGGTTGCCGAAACGTTCACACCGCGGTGGGACCCAATATTAGACCAAAACCGCGAGTTTTGACAAGTTCCACGTAACTGGACCCCGGGGTTCACGAAACGTTCGGATCGTAGCGGGACCCAAAATCAGTCACTAGTGGCATAGAAAACTGGCCGGAATAGGCCAAAACTGCGAGTTTTGACGAGTTCTCCGTAACCGGACCCCGGGGTTCCCGAAACGATCGAATCGGAGGAGGACCCAAAATCTGTGCGTAATAGCATACAAAACTAGCCAGACTTGGCCAAAACTGCGAGTTTTGACGAGTTCCCCGTAACCGGACCTTGGGGTTCCCAAAATGTTCACACCGCAGTGAGATCTAAAATCAGGGAGTACTAACATACAAAACTAGCCGAAATAGACCAAAACTATGAATTTTGACGAGTTCCACGTAACCGGACCCCGGGGTTTCCGAAACGTTCGGATTGTAGTGGGACCCAAAATCAGTGACTAATAGCATACAAATCTGGCCACAATAGGCCAAAACTATGAGTGTTCCCGAGTTCTCAGTAACCGGACCTTGAGGTTCCCGAAACGTTTGGGTCGCAATGTGACCCAAAATCAAGGACTAATAGCATAGAAAGTCGTCCGAAATAGGCCAAAATTGGGAGTTTTGGTGAGTTCCCCGTAACCGGACATCAAGGTTCCCAAAACGTTCGGATCGCAGCGGGACCCAAAATCAGTGAGCAGTAGCATACAAAACTTGCCACAATAGGCCAAAACTGCGATTTTTTACGAGTTCCCCGTAACGGGACCCCGGGGTTCCCGAAACGTTCGGATCACAACGGGACTCAAAATTTGTGACTAATAGCATAAAAAACGGGCCGGAATAGGCCAAAACTGTGTGTTTTGACGAGTTCCACGTAACCGGATTCCGGGGTTCCCGAAACGTTCGAATTACTGGAGGACCCAAAATCGGTGTGTAATAGCCTACAAAACTAGCCAGAATAGGCCAAAACTGCGAGTTCTGACGAGTTCCCCGTAACCGGACCTCCGGGTTCCCGAAACGTTCACACCGCAGCGGGACCCAATATCAGGGAGTAATAATATACAAAACTAGCCGGAATAGTCCAAAACTCCGAGTTTTTACGAGGTCCACATAACCGGACCCCGGGGTTCCCTAAACATTCAGATCGTACTAGGACCCAAAATCAGTGACTAATAGCATAAAAAAATGTCAACAATAGGCCAAAACTGCGAGTTTTGCTGAATTCTCCATAACATGACCTTGGGGTTCCCGAAAGGTTCGGATCGCAACGGGACCCAAAATCAAGGACTAATAGAATACAAAACCGGCCGAAATAGGCCCAACATACGAGTTTTGACTAGTGCTTCGTAACTGGACCCCGAGGTTCCCGAAACTTTTGGAACACAACGGGACCCAAAATTAGTGAGCTATAGGATACAAAACTGGCCACAGTAGGCCAAAACTGCGAGTTTTGACGAGTTCCCTCTAACCGGACCTTGGGGTTGCCGAAACGTTCACACCGCGGTGGGACCCAATATTAGACCAAAACCGCGAGTTTTGACAAGTTCCACGTAACTGGACCCCGGGGTTCACGAAACGTTCGGATCGTAGCGGGACCCAAAATCAGTCACTAGTGGCATAGAAAACTGGCTGGAATAGGCCAAAACTGCGAGTTTTGGCGAGTTCTCCGTAACCGGACCCCGGGGTTCCCGAAACGATCGAATCGGAGGAGGACCCAAAATCTGTGCGTAATAGCATACAAAACTAGCCAGACTTGGCCAAAACTGCGAGTTTTGACGAGTTCCCCGTAACCGGACCTTGGGGTTCCCAAAATGTTCACACCGCAGTGAGATCTAAAATCAGGGAGTACTAACATACAAAACTAGCCGAAATAGACCAAAACTACGAATTTTGACGAGTTCCACGTAACCGGACCCCGGGGTTTCCGAAACGTTCGGATTGTAGTGGGACCCAAAATCAGTGACTAATAGCATACAAAACTGGCCACAATAGGCCAAAACTATGAGTGTTCGCGAGTTCTCAGTAACCGGACCTTGAGGTTCCCGAAACGTTTGGGTCGCAATGTGACCCAAAATCAAGGACTAATAGCATAGAAAGTCGTCCGAAATAGGCCAAAATTGGGAGTTTTGGTGAGTTCCCCGTAACCGGACATCAAGGTTCCCAAAACGTTCGGATCACAGCGGGACACAAAATCAGTGAGCAGTAGCATACAAAACTTGCCACAATAGGCCAAAACTGCGATTTTTTACGAGTTCCCCGTAACGGGACCCCGGGGTTCTCGAAACGTTCGGATCACAACGGGACTCAAAATTTGTGACTAATAGCATAAAAAACGGGCCGGAATAGGCCAAAACTGTGTGTTTTGACGAGTTCCACGTAACCGGATTCCGGGGTTCCCGAAACGTTCGAATTACTGGAGGACCCAAAATCGGTGTGTAATAGCCTACAAAACTAGCCAGAATAGGCCAAAACTGCGAGTTCTGACGAGTTCCCCGTAACCGGACCTCCGGGTTCCCAAAACGTTCACCCCGCAGCGGGACCCAATATCAGGGAGTAATAACATACAAAACTAGCCGGAACAGTCCAAAACTCCGAGTTTTTACGAGGTCCACATAACCGGACCCCGGGGTTCCCTAAACATTCAGATCGTACTAGGACCCAAAATCAGTGACTAATAGCATAAAAAAATGTCAACAATAGGCCAAAACTGCGAGTTTTGCTGAATTCTCCATAACATGACCTTGGGGTTCCCGAAAGGTTCGGATCGCAACGGGACCCAAAATCAAGGACTAATAGAATACAGAACCGGCCGAAATAGGCCCAACATACGAGTTTTGACTAGTGCTTCGTAACTGGACCCCGAGGTTCCCGAAACTTTTGGAACACAACGGTACCCCAAATTAGTGAGCTATAGGATACAAAACTGGCCACAGTAGGCCAAAACTGCGAGTTTTGACGAGTTCCCTCTAACCGGACCTTGGGGTTGCCGAAACGTTCACACCGCGGTGGGACCCAATATTAGACCAAAACCGCGAGTTTTGACAAGTTCCACGTAACTGGACCCCGGGGTTCACGAAACGTTCGGATCGTAGCGGGACCCAAAATCAGTCACTAGTGGCATAGAAAACTGGCTGGAATAGGCCAAAACTGCGAGTTTTGGCGAGTTCTCCGTAACCGGACCCCGGGGTTCCCGAAACGATCGAATCGGAGGAGGACCCAAAATCTGTGCGTAATAGCATACAAAACTAGCCAGACTTGGCCAAAACTGCGAGTTTTGACGAGTTCCCCGTAACCGGACCTTGGGGTTCCCAAAATGTTCACACCGCAGTGAGATCTAAAATCAGGGAGTACTAACATACAAAACAAGCCGAAATAGACCAAAACTACGAATTTTGACGAGTTCCACGTAACCGGACCCCGGGGTTTCCGAAACGTTCGGATTGTAGTGGGACCCAAAATCAGTGACTAATAGCATACAAATCTGGCCACAATAGGCCAAAACTATGAGTGTTCGCGAGTTCTCAGTAACCGGACCTTGAGGTTCCCGAAACGTTTGGGTCGCAATGTGACCCAAAATCAAGGACTAATAGCATAGAAAGTCGTCCGAAATAGGCCAAAATTGGGAGTTTTGGTGAGTTCCCCATAACCGGACATCAAGGTTCCCAAAACGTTCGGATCCCAGCGGGACCCAAAATCAGTGAGCAGTAGCATACAAAACTTGCCACAATAGGCCAAAACTGCGATTTTTTACGAGTTCCCCGTAACGGGACCCCGGGGTTCCCGAAACGTTCGGATCACAACGGGACTCAAAATTTGTGACTAATAGCATACAAAACGGGCCGGAATAGGCCAAAACTGTGTGTTTTGACGAGTTCCACGTAACCGGATTCCGGGGTTCCCGAAACGTTCGAATTACTGGAGGACCCAAAATCGGTGTGTAATAGCCTACAAAACTAGCCAGAATAGGCCAAAACTGCGAGTTCTGACGAGTTCCCCGTAACCGGACCTCCGGGTTCCCGAAACGTTCACACCGCAGCGGGACCCAATATCAGGGAGTAATAACATACAAAACTAGCCGGAACAGTCCAAAACTCCGAGTTTTTATGAGGTCCACATAACCGGACCCCGGGGTTCCCTAAACATTCAGATCGTACTAGGACCCAAAATCAGTGACTAATAGCATAAAAAAATGTCAACAATAGGCCAAAACTGCGAGTTTTGCTGAATTCTCCATAACATGACCTTGGGGTTCCCGAAAGGTTCGGATCGCAACGGGACCCAAAATCAAGGACTAATAGAATACAGAACCGGCCGAAATAGGCCCAACATACGAGTTTTGACTAGTGCTTCGTAACTGGACCCCGAGGTTCCCGAAACTTTTGGAACACAACGGGACCCAAAATTAGTGAGCTATAGGATACAAAACTGGCCACAGTAGGCCAAAACTGCGAGTTTTGACGAGTTCCCTCTAACCGGACCTTGGGGTTGCCGAAACGTTCACACCGCGGTGGGACCCAATATTAGACCAAAACCGCGAGTTTTGACAAGTTCCACGTAACTGGACCCCGGGGTTCACGAAACGTTCGGATCGTAGCGGGACCCAAAATCAGTCACTAGTGGCATAGAAAACTGGCTGGAATAGGCCAAAACTGCGAGTTTTGGCGAGTTCTCCGTAACCGGACCCCGGGGTTCCCGAAACGATCGAATCGGAGGAGGACCCAAAATCTGTGCGTAATAGCATACAAAACTAGCCAGACTTGGCCAAAACTGCGAGTTTTGACGAGTTCCCCGTAACCGGACCTTGGGGTTCCCAAAATGTTCACACCGCAGTGAGATCTAAAATCAGGGAGTACTAACATACAAAACAAGCCGAAATAGACCAAAACTACGAATTTTGACGAGTTCCACGTAACCGGACCCCGGGGTTTCCGAAACGTTCGGATTGTAGTGGGACCCAAAATCAGTGACTAATAGCATACAAATCTGGCCACAATAGGCCAAAACTATGAGTGTTCGCGAGTTCTCAGTAACCGGACCTTGAGGTTCCCGAAACGTTTGGGTCGCAATGTGACCCAAAATCAAGGACTAATAGCATAGAAAGTCGTCCGAAATAGGCCAAAATTGGGAGTTTTGGTGAGTTCCCCATAACCGGACATCAAGGTTCCCAAAACGTTCGGATCCCAGCGGGACCCAAAATCAGTGAGCAGTAGCATACAAAACTTGCCACAATAGGCCAAAACTGCGATTTTTTACGAGTTCCCCGTAACGGGACCCCGGGGTTCCCGAAACGTTCGGATCACAACGGGACTCAAAATTTGTGACTAATAGCATACAAAACGGGCCGGAATAGGCCAAAACTGTGTGTTTTGACGAGTTCCACGTAACCGGATTCCGGGGTTCCCGAAACGTTCGAATTACTGGAGGACCCAAAATCGGTGTGTAATAGCCTACAAAACTAGCCAGAATAGGCCAAAACTGCGAGTTCTGACGAGTTCCCCGTAACCGGACCTCCGGGTTCCCGAAACGTTCACACCGCAGCGGGACCCAATATCAGGGAGTAATAACATACAAAACTAGCCGGAACAGTCCAAAACTCCGAGTTTTTATGAGGTCCACATAACCGGACCCCGGGGTTCCCTAAACATTCAGATCGTACTAGGACCCAAAATCAGTGACTAATAGCATAAAAAAATGTCAACAATAGGCCAAAACTGCGAGTTTTGCTGAATTCTCCATAACATGACCTTGGGGTTCCCGAAAGGTTCGGATCGCAACGGGACCCAAAATCAAGGACTAATAGAATACAGAACCGGCCGAAATAGGCCCAACATACGAGTTTTGACTAGTGCTTCGTAACTGGACCCCGAGGTTCCCGAAACTTTTGGAACACAACGGGACCCAAAATTAGTGAGCTATAGGATACAAAACTGGCCACAGTAGGCCAAAACTGCGAGTTTTGACGAGTTCCCTCTAACCGGACCTTGGGGTTGCCGAAACGTTCACACCGCGGTGGGACCCAATATTAGACCAAAACCGCGAGTTTTGACAAGTTCCACGTAACTGGACCCCGGGGTTCACGAAACGTTCGGATCGTAGCGGGACCCAAAATCAGTCACTAGTGGCATAGAAAACTGGCTGGAATAGGCCAAAACTGCGAGTTTTGGCGAGTTCTCCGTAACCGGACCCCGGGGTTCCCGAAACGATCGAATCGGAGGAGGACCCAAAATCTGTGCGTAATAGCATACAAAACTAGCCAGACTTGGCCAAAACTGCGAGTTTTGACGAGTTCCCCGTAACCGGACCTTGGGGTTCCCAAAATGTTCACACCGCAGTGAGATCTAAAATCAGGGAGTACTAACATACAAAACAAGCCGAAATAGACCAAAACTACGAATTTTGACGAGTTCCACGTAACCGGACCCCGGGGTTTCCGAAACGTTCGGATTGTAGTGGGACCCAAAATCAGTGACTAATAGCATACAAATCTGGCCACAATAGGCCAAAACTATGAGTGTTCGCGAGTTCTCAGTAACCGGACCTTGAGGTTCCCGAAACGTTTGGGTCGCAATGTGACCCAAAATCAAGGACTAATAGCATAGAAAGTCGTCCGAAATAGGCCAAAATTGGGAGTTTTGGTGAGTTCCCCATAACCGGACATCAAGGTTCCCAAAACGTTCGGATCCCAGCGGGACCCAAAATCAGTGAGCAGTAGCATACAAAACTTGCCACAATAGGCCAAAACTGCGATTTTTTACGAGTTCCCCGTAACGGGACCCCGGGGTTCCCGAAACGTTCGGATCACAACGGGACTCAAAATTTGTGACTAATAGCATACAAAACGGGCCGGAATAGGCCAAAACTGTGTGTTTTGACGAGTTCCACGTAACCGGATTCCGGGGTTCCCGAAACGTTCGAATTACTGGAGGACCCAAAATCGGTGTGTAATAGCCTACAAAACTAGCCAGAATAGGCCAAAACTGCGAGTTCTGACGAGTTCCCCGTAACCGGACCTCCGGGTTCCCGAAACGTTCACACCGCAGCGGGACCCAATATCAGGGAGTAATAACATACAAAACTAGCCGGAACAGTCCAAAACTCCGAGTTTTTATGAGGTCCACATAACCGGACCCCGGGGTTCCCTAAACATTCAGATCGTACTAGGACCCAAAATCAGTGACTAATAGCATAAAAAAATGTCAACAATAGGCCAAAACTGCGAGTTTTGCTGAATTCTCCATAACATGACCTTGGGGTTCCCGAAAGGTTCGGATCGCAACGGGACCCAAAATCAAGGACTAATAGAATACAGAACCGGCCGAAATAGGCCCAACATACGAGTTTTGACTAGTGCTTCGTAACTGGACCCCGAGGTTCCCGAAACTTTTGGAACACAACGGGACCCAAAATTAGTGAGCTATAGGATACAAAACTGGCCACAGTAGGCCAAAACTGCGAGTTTTGACGAGTTCCCTCTAACCGGACCTTGGGGTTGCCGAAACGTTCACACCGCGGTGGGACCCAATATTAGACCAAAACCGCGAGTTTTGACAAGTTCCACGTAACTGGACCCCGGGGTTCACGAAACGTTCGGATCGTAGCGGGACCCAAAATCAGTCACTAGTGGCATAGAAAACTGGCTGGAATAGGCCAAAACTGCGAGTTTTGGCGAGTTCTCCGTAACCGGACCCCGGGGTTCCCGAAACGATCGAATCGGAGGAGGACCCAAAATCTGTGCGTAATAGCATACAAAACTAGCCAGACTTGGCCAAAACTGCGAGTTTTGACGAGTTCCCCGTAACCGGACCTTGGGGTTCCCAAAATGTTCACACCGCAGTGAGATCTAAAATCAGGGAGTACTAACATACAAAACTAGCCGAAATAGACCAAAACTACGAATTTTGACGAGTTCCACGTAACCGGACCCCGGGGTTTCCGAAACGTTCGGATTGTAGTGGGACCCAAAATCAGTGACTAATAGCATACAAAACTGGCCACAATAGGCCAAAACTATGAGTGTTCGCGAGTTCTCAGTAACCGGACCTTGAGGTTCCCGAAACGTTTGGGTCGCAATGTGACCCAAAATCAAGGACTAATAGCATAGAAAGTCGTCCGAAATAGGCCAAAATTGGGAGTTTTGGTGAGTTCCCCGTAACCGGACATCAAGGTTCCCAAAACGTTCGGATCGCAGCGGGACCCAAAATCAGTGAGCAGTAGCATACAAAACTTGCCACAATAGGCCAAAACTGCGATTTTTTACGAGTTCCCCGTAACGGGACCCCGGGGTTCTCGAAACGTTCGGATCACAACGGGACTCAAAATTTGTGACTAATAGCATAAAAAACGGGCCGGAATAGGCCAAAACTGTGTGTTTTGACGAGTTCCACGTAACCGGATTCCGGGGTTCCCGAAACGTTCGAATTACTGGAGGACCCAAAATCGGTGTGTAATAGCCTACAAAACTAGCCAGAATAGGCCAAAACTGCGAGTTCTGACGAGTTCCCCGTAACCGGACCTCCGGGTTCCCGAAACGTTCACCCCGCAGCGGGACCCAATATCAGGGAGTAATAACATACAAAACTAGCCGGAATAGTCCAAAACTCCGAGTTTTTACGAGGTCCACGTAACCGGACCCCGGGGTTCCCTAAACATTCAGATCATACTAGGACCCAAAATCAGTGACTAATAGCATAAAAAAATGTCAACAATAGGCCAAAACTGCGAGTTTTGCTGAATTCTCCATAACATGACCTTGGGGTTCCCGAAAGGTTCGGATCGCAACGGGACCCAAAATCAAGGACTAATAGAATACAGAACCGGCCGAAATAGGCCCAACATACGAGTTTTAACTAGTGCTTCGTAACTGGACCCCGAGGTTCCCGAAACTTTTGGAACACAACGGGACCCAAAATTAGTGAGCTATAGGATACAAAACTGGCCACAATAGGCCAAAACTGCGAGTTTTGACGAGTTCCCTCTAACCGGACCTTGGGGTTGCCGAAACGTTCACACCGCGGTGGGACCCAATATTAGACCAAAACCGCGAGTTTTGACAAGTTCCACGTAACTGGACCCCGGGGTTCACGAAACGTTCGGATCGTAGCGGGACCCAAAATCAGTCACTAGTGGCATAGAAAACTGGCTGGAATAGGCCAAAACTGCGAGTTTTGGCGAGTTCTCCGTAACCGGACCCCGGGGTTCCCGAAACGATCGAATCGGAGGAGGACCCAAAATCTGTGCGTAATAGCATACAAAACTAGCCAGACTTGGCCAAAACTGCGAGTTTTGACGAGTTCCCCGTAACCGGACCTTGGGGTTCCCAAAATGTTCACACCGCAGTGAGATCTAAAATCAGGGAGTACTAACATATTAAACAAGCCGAAATAGACCAAAACTACGAATTTTGACGAGTTCCACGTAACCGGACCCCGGGGTTTCCGAAACGTTCGGATTGTAGTGGGACCCAAAATCAGTGACTAATAGCATACAAAACTGGCCACAATAGGCCAAAACTATGAGTGTTCGCGAGTTCTCAGTAACCGGACCTTGAGGTTCCCGAAACGTTTGGGTCGCAATGTGACCCAAAATCAAGGACTAATAGCATAGAAAGTCGTCCGAAATAGGCCAAAATTGGGAGTTTTGGTGAGTTCCCCGTAACCGGACATCAAGGTTCCCAAAACGTTCGGATCCCAGCGGGACCCAAAATCAGTGAGCAGTAGCATACAAAACTTGCCACAATAGGCCAAAACTGCGATTTTTTACGAGTTCCCCGTAATGGGACCCCGGGGTTCCCGAAACGTTCGGATCACAACGGGACTCAAAATTTGTGACTAATAGCATAAAAAACGGGCCGGAATAGGCCAAAACTGTGTGTTTTGACGAGTTCCACGTAACCGGATTCCGGGGTTCCCGAAACGTTCGAATTACTGGAGGACCCAAAATCGGTGTGTAATAGCCTACAAAACTAGCCAGAATAGGCCAAAACTGCGAGTTCTGACGAGTTCCCCGTAACCGGACCTCCGGGTTCCCGAAACGTTCACACCGCAGCGGGACCCAATATCAGGGAGTAATAACATACAAAACTAGCCGGAACAGTCCAAAACTCCGAGTTTTTACGAGGTCCACGTAACCGGACCCCGGGGTTCCCTAAACATTCAGATCGTACTAGGACCCAAAATCAGTGACTAATAGCATAAAAAAATGTCAACAATAGGCCAAAACTGCGAGTTTTGCTGAATTCTCCATAACATGACCTTGGGGTTCCCGAAACGTTCGGATCGCAACGGGACCCAAAATCAAGGACTAATAGAATACAGAACCGGCCGAAATAGGCCCAACATACGAGTTTTGACTAGTGCTTCGTAACTGGACCCCGAGGTTCCCGAAACTTTTGGAACACAACGGGACCCAAAATTAGTGAGCTATAGGATACAAAACTGGCCACAATAGGCCAAAACTGCGAGTTTTGACGAGTTCCCTCTAACCGGACCTTGGGGTTGCCGAAACGTTCACACCGCGGTGGGACCCAATATTAGACCAAAACCGCGAGTTTTGACAAGTTCCACGTAACTGGACCCCGGGGTTCACGAAACGTTCGGATCGTAGCGGGACCCAAAATCAGTCACTAGTGGCATAGAAAACTGGCCGGAATAGGCCAAAACTGCGAGTTTTGACGAGTTCTCCGTAACCGGACCCCGGGGTTCCCGAAACGATCGAATCGGAGGAGGACCCAAAATCTGTGCGTAATAGCATACAAAACTAGCCAGACTTGGCCAAAACTGCGAGTTTTGACGAGTTCCCCGTAACCGGACCTTGGGGTTCCCAAAATGTTCACACCGCAGTGAGATCTAAAATCAGGGAGTACTAACATACAAAACTAGCCGAAATAGACCAAAACTACGAATTTTGACGAGTTCCACGTAACCGGACCCCGGGGTTTCCGAAACGTTCGGATTGTAGTGGGACCCAAAATCAGTGACTAATAGCATACAAAACTGGCCACAATAGGCCAAAACTATGAGTGTTCGCGAGTTCTCAGTAACCGGACCTTGAGGTTCCCGAAACGTTTGGGTCGCAATGTGACCCAAAATCAAGGACTAATAGCATAGAAAGTCGTCCGAAATAGGCCAAAATTGGGAGTTTTGGTGAGTTCCCCGTAACCGGACATCAAGGTTCCCAAAACGTTCGGATCGCAGCGGGACCCAAAATCAGTGAGCAGTAGCATACAAAACTTGCCACAATAGGCCAAAACTGCGATTTTTTACGAGTTCCCCGTAACGGGACCCCGGGGTTCTCGAAACGTTCGGATCACAACGGGACTCAAAATTTGTGACTAATAGCATAAAAAACGGGCCGGAATAGGCCAAAACTGTGTGTTTTGACGAGTTCCACGTAACCGGATTCCGGGGTTCCCGAAACGTTCGAATTACTGGAGGACCCAAAATCGGTGTGTAATAGCCTACAAAACTAGCCAGAATAGGCCAAAACTGCGAGTTCTGACGAGTTCCCCGTAACCGGACCTCCGGGTTCCCGAAACGTTCACCCCGCAGCGGGACCCAATATCAGGGAGTAATAACATACAAAACTAGCCGGAATAGTCCAAAACTCCGAGTTTTTACGAGGTCCACGTAACCGGACCCCGGGGTTCCCTAAACATTCAGATCATACTAGGACCCAAAATCAGTGACTAATAGCATAAAAAAATGTCAACAATAGGCCAAAACTGCGAGTTTTGCTGAATTCTCCATAACATGACCTTGGGGTTCCCGAAAGGTTCGGATCGCAACGGGACCCAAAATCAAGGACTAATAGAATACAGAACCGGCCGAAATAGGCCCAACATACGAGTTTTAACTAGTGCTTCGTAACTGGACCCCGAGGTTCCCGAAACTTTTGGAACACAACGGGACCCAAAATTAGTGAGCTATAGGATACAAAACTGGCCACAATAGGCCAAAACTGCGAGTTTTGACGAGTTCCCTCTAACCGGACCTTGGGGTTGCCGAAACGTTCACACCGCGGTGGGACCCAATATTAGACCAAAACCGCGAGTTTTGACAAGTTCCACGTAACTGGACCCCGGGGTTCACGAAACGTTCGGATCGTAGCGGGACCCAAAATCAGTCACTAGTGGCATAGAAAACTGGCTGGAATAGGCCAAAACTGCGAGTTTTGGCGAGTTCTCCGTAACCGGACCCCGGGGTTCCCGAAACGATCGAATCGGAGGAGGACCCAAAATCTGTGCGTAATAGCATACAAAACTAGCCAGACTTGGCCAAAACTGCGAGTTTTGACGAGTTCCCCGTAACCGGACCTTGGGGTTCCCAAAATGTTCACACCGCAGTGAGATCTAAAATCAGGGAGTACTAACATACAAAACAAGCCGAAATAGACCAAAACTACGAATTTTGACGAGTTCCACGTAACCGGACCCCGGGGTTTCCGAAACGTTCGGATTGTAGTGGGACCCAAAATCAGTGACTAATAGCATACAAAACTGGCCACAATAGGCCAAAACTATGAGTGTTCGCGAGTTCTCAGTAACCGGACCTTGAGGTTCCCGAAACGTTTGGGTCGCAATGTGACCCAAAATCAAGGACTAATAGCATAGAAAGTCGTCCGAAATAGGCCAAAATTGGGAGTTTTGGTGAGTTCCCCGTAACCGGACATCAAGGTTCCCAAAACGTTCGGATCCCAGCGGGACCCAAAATCAGTGAGCAGTAGCATACAAAACTTGCCACAATAGGCCAAAACTGCGATTTTTTACGAGTTCCCCGTAATGGGACCCCGGGGTTCCCGAAACGTTCGGATCACAACGGGACTCAAAATTTGTGACTAATAGCATAAAAAACGGGCCGGAATAGGCCAAAACTGTGTGTTTTGACGAGTTCCACGTAACCGGATTCCGGGGTTCCCGAAACGTTCGAATTACTGGAGGACCCAAAATCGGTGTGTAATAACCTACAAAACTAGCCAGAATAGGCCAAAACTGCGAGTTCTGACGAGTTCCCCGTAACCGGACCTCCGGGTTCCCGAAACGTTCACACCGCAGCGGGACACAATATCAGGGAGTAATAACATACAAAACTAGCCGGAACAGTCCAAAACTCCGAGTTTTTACGAGGTCCACGTAACCGGACCCCGGGGTTCCCTAAACATTCAGATCGTACTAGGACCCAAAATCAGTGACTAATAGCATAAAAAAATGTCAACAATAGGCCAAAACTGCGAGTTTTGCTGAATTCTCCATAACATGACCTTGGGGTTCCCGAAACGTTCGGATCGCAACGGGACCCAAAATCAAGGACTAATAGAATACAGAACCGGCCGAAATAGGCCCAACATACGAGTTTTGACTAGTGCTTCGTAACTGGACCCCGAGGTTCCCGAAACTTTTGGAACACAACGGGACCCAAAATTAGTGAGCTATAGGATACAAAACTGGCCACAATAGGCCAAAACTGCGAGTTTTGACGAGTTCCCTCTAACCGGACCTTGGGGTTGCCGAAACGTTCACACCGCGGTGGGACCCAATATTAGACCAAAACCGCGAGTTTTGACAAGTTCCACGTAACTGGACCCCGGGGTTCACGAAACGTTCGGATCGTAGCGGGACCCAAAATCAGTCACTAGTGGCATAGAAAACTGGCCGGAATAGGCCAAAACTGCGAGTTTTGACGAGTTCTCCGTAACCGGACCCCGGGGTTCCCGAAACGATCGAATCGGAGGAGGACCCAAAATCTGTGCGTAATAGCATACAAAACAAGCCAGACTTGGCCAAAACTGCGAGTTTTGACGAGTTCCCCGTAACCGGACCTTGGGGTTCCCAAAATGTTCACACCGCAGTGAGATCTAAAATCAGGGAGTACTAACATACAAAACTAGCCGAAATAGACCAAAACTACGAATTTTGACGAGTTCCACGTAACCGGACCCCGGGGTTTCCGAAACGTTCGGATTGTAGTGGGACCCAAAATCAGTGACTAATAGCATACAAAACTGGCCACAATAGGCCAAAACTATGAGTGTTCGCGAGTTCTCAGTAACCGGACCTTGAGGTTCCCGAAACGTTTGGGTCGCAATGTGACCCAAAATCAAGGACTAATAGCATAGAAAGTCGTCCGAAATAGGCCAAAATTGGGAGTTTTGGTGAGTTCCCCGTAACCGGACATCAAGGTTCCCAAAACGTTCGGATCGCAGCGGGACCCAAAATCAGTGAGCAGTAGCATACAAAACTTGCCACAATAGGCCAAAACTGCGATTTTTTACGAGTTCCCCGTAACGGGACCCCGGGGTTCCCGAAACGTTTGGATCACAATGGGACTCAAAATTTGTGACTAATAGCATAAAAAATGGGCCGGAATAGGCCAAAACTGTGTGTTTTGACGAGTTCCACGTAACCGGATTCCGGGGTTCCCGAAACGTTCGAATTACTGGAGGACCCAAAATCGGTGTGTAATAGCCTACAAAACTAGCCAGAATAGGCCAAAACTGCGAGTTCTGACGAGTTCCCCGTAACCGGACCTCCGGGTTCCCGAAACGTTCACACCGCAGCGGGACACAATATCAGGGAGTAATAACATACAAAACTAGCCGGAATAGTCCAAAACTCCGAGTTTTTACGAGGTCCACGTAACCGGACCCCGGGGTTCCCTAAACATTCAGATCGTACTAGGACCCAAAATCAGTGACTAATAGCATAAAAAAATGTCAACAATAGGCCAAAACTGCGAGTTTTGCTGAATTCTCCATAACATGACCTTGGGGTTCCCGAAACGTTCGGATCGCAACGGGACCCAAAATCAAGGACTAATAGAATACAGAACCGGCCGAAATAGGCCCAACATACGAGTTTTGACTAGTGCTTCGTAACTGGACCCCGAGGTTCCCGAAACTTTTGGAACACAACGGGACCCAAAATTAGTGAGCTATAGGATACAAAACTGGCCACAATAGGCCAAAACTGCGAGTTTTGACGAGTTCCCTCTAACCGGACCTTGGGGTTGCCGAAACGTTCACACCGCGGTGGGACCCAATATTAGACCAAAACCGCGAGTTTTGACAAGTTCCACGTAACTGGACCCCGGGGTTCACGAAACGTTCGGATCGTAGCGGGACCCAAAATCAGTCACTAGTGGCATAGAAAACTGGCTGGAATAGGCCAAAACTGCGAGTTTTGACGAGTTCTCCGTAACCGGACCCCGGGGTTCCCGAAACGATCGAATCGGAGGAGGACCCAAAATCTGTGCGTAATAGCATACAAAACTAGCCAGACTTGGCCAAAACTGCGAGTTTTGACGAGTTCCCCGTAACCGGACCTTGGGGTTCCCAAAATGTTCACACCGCAGTGAGATCTAAAATCAGGGAGTACTAACATACAAAACTAGCCGAAATAGACCAAAACTACGAATTTTGACGAGTTCCACGTAACCGGACCCCGGGGTTTCCGAAACGTTCGGATTGTAGTGGGACCCAAAATCAGTGACTAATAGCATACAAAACTGGCCACAATAGGCCAAAACTATGAGTGTTCCCGAGTTCTCAGTAACCGGACCTTGAGGTTCCCGAAACGTTTGGGTCGCAATGTGACCCAAAATCAAGGACTAATAGCATAGAAAGTCGTCCGAAATAGGCCAAAATTGGGAGTTTTGGTGAGTTCCCCGTAACCGGACATCAAGGTTCCCAAAACGTTCGGATCGCAGCGGGACCCAAAATCAGTGAGCAGTAGCATACAAAACTTGCCACAATAGGCCAAAACTGCGATTTTTTACGAGTTCCCCGTAACGGGACCCCGGGGTTCCCGAAACGTTCGGATCACAACGGGACTCAAAATTTGTGACTAATAGCATAAAAAACGGGCCGGAATAGGCCAAAACTGTGTGTTTTGACGAGTTCCACGTAACCGGATTCCGGGGTTCCCGAAACGTTCGAATTACTGGAGGACCCAAAATCGGTGTGTAATAGCCTACAAAACTAGCCAGAATAGGCCAAAACTGCGAGTTCTGACGAGTTCCCCGTAACCGGACCTCCGGGTTCCCGAAACGTTCACACCGCAGTGGGACACAATATCAGGGAGTAATAACATACAAAACTAGCCGGAACAGTCCAAAACTCCGAGTTTTTACGAGGTCCACGTAACCGGACCCCGGGGTTCCCTAAACATTCAGATCGTACTAGGACCCAAAATCAGTGACTAATAGCATAAAAAAATGTCAACAATAGGCCAAAACTGCGAGTTTTGCTGAATTCTCCATAACATGACCTTGGGGTTCCCGAAACGTTCGGATCGCAACGGGACCCAAAATCAAGGACTAATAGAATACAAAACCGGCCGAAATAGGCCCAACATACGAGTTTTGACTAGTGCTTCGTAACTGGACCCCGAGGTTCCCGAAACTTTTGGAACACAACGGGACCCAAAATTAGTGAGCTATAGGATACAAAACTGGCCACAATAGGCCAAAACTGCGAGTTTTGACGAGTTCCCTCTAACCGGACCTTGGGGTTGCCGAAACGTTCACACCGTGGTGGGACCCAATATTAGACCAAAACCGCGAGTTTTGACAAGTTCCACGTAACTGGACCCCGGGGTTCACGAAACGTTCGGATCGTAGCGGGACCCAAAATCAGTCACTAGTGGCATAGAAAACTGGCCGGAATAGGCCAAAACTGCGAGTTTTGACGAGTTCTCCGTAACCGTACCCCGGGGTTCCCGAAACGATCGAATCGGGGGAGGACCCAAAATCTGTGCGTAATAGCATACAAAACTAGCCAGACTTGGCCAAAACTGCGAGTTTTGAAGAGTTCCCCGTAACCGGACCTTGGGGTTCCCAAAATGTTCACACCGCAGTGAGATCTAAAATCTGGGAGTACTAACATACAAAACTAGCCGAAATAGACCAAAACTACGAATTTTGACGAGTTCCACGTAACCGGACCCCGGGGTTTCCGAAACGTTCGGATTGTAGTGGGACCCAAAATCAGTGACTAATAGCATACAAAACTGGCCACAATAGGCCAAAACTATGAGTGTTCCCGAGTTCTCAGTAACCGGACCTTGAGGTTCCCGAAACGTTTGGGTCGCAATGTGACCCAAAATCAAGGACTAATAGCATAGAAAGTCGTCCGAAATAGGCCAAAATTGGGAGTTTTGGTGAGTTCCCCGTAACCGGACATCAAGGTTCCCAAAACGTTCGGATCGCAGCGGGACCCAAAATCAGTGAGCAGTAGCATACAAAACTTGCCACAATAGGCCAAAACTGCGATTTTTTACGAGTTCCCCGTAACGGGACCCCGGGGTTCCCGAAACGTTCGGATCACAACGGGACTCAAAATTTGTGACTAATAGCATAAAAAACGGGCCGGAATAGGCCAAAACTGTGTGTTTTGACGAGTTCCACGTAACCGGATTCCGGGGTTCCCGAAACGTTCGAATTACTGGAGGACCCAAAATCGGTGTGTAATAGCCTACAAAACTAGCCAGAATAGGCCAAAACTGCGAGTTCTGACGAGTTCCCCGTAACCGGACCTCCGGGTTCCCGAAACGTTCACACCGCAGCGGGACCCAATATCAGGGAGTAATAACATACAAAACTAGCCGGAATAGTCCAAAACTCCGAGTTTTTACGAGGTCCACGTAACCGGACCCCGAGGTTCCCTAAACATTCAGATCGTACTAGGACCCAAAATCAGTGACTAATAGCATAAAAAAATGTCAACAATAGGCCAAAACTGCGAGTTTTGCTGAATTCTCCATAACATGACCTTGGGGTTCCCGAAACGTTCGGATCGCAACGGGACCCAAAATCAAGGACTAATAGAATACAAAACCGGCCGAAATAGGCCCAACATACGAGTTTTGACTAGTGCTTCGTAACTGGACCCCGAGGTTCCCGAAACTTTTGGAACACAACGGGACCCAAAATTAGTGAGCTATAGGATACAAAACTGGCCACAATAGGCCAAAACTGCGAGTTTTGACGAGTTCCCTCTAACCGGACCTTGGGGTTGCCGAAACGTTCACACCGTGGTGGGACCCAATATTAGACCAAAACCGCGAGTTTTGACAAGTTCCACGTAACTGGACCCCGGGGTTCACGAAACGTTCGGATCGTAGCGGGACCCAAAA
Source organism: Hordeum vulgare subsp. vulgare (assembly GCF_904849725.1). Classification (NCBI taxonomy): domain Eukaryota; kingdom Viridiplantae; phylum Streptophyta; class Magnoliopsida; order Poales; family Poaceae; genus Hordeum; species Hordeum vulgare. The sequence goes on from NW_025422512.1 coordinate 43,662, forward strand.
TCAGTCACTAGTGGCATAGAAAACTGGCCGGAATAGGCCAAAACTGCGAGTTTTGACGAGTTCTCCGTAACCGTACCCCGGGGTTCCCGAAACGATCGAATCGGGGGAGGACCCAAAATCTGTGCGTAATAGCATACAAAACTAGCCAGACTTGGCCAAAACTGCGAGTTTTGAAGAGTTCCCCGTAACCGGACCTTGGGGTTCCCAAAATGTTCACACCGCAGTGAGATCTAAAATCTGGGAGTACTAACATACAAAACTAGCCGAAATAGACCAAAACTACGAATTTTGACGAGTTCCACGTAACCGGACCCCGGGGTTTCCGAAACGTTCGGATTGTAGTGGGACCCAAAATCAGTGACTAATAGCATACAAAACTGGCCACAATAGGCCAAAACTATGAGTGTTCCCGAGTTCTCAGTAACCGGACCTTGAGGTTCCCGAAACGTTTGGGTCGCAATGTGACCCAAAATCAAGGACTAATAGCATAGAAAGTCGTCCGAAATAGGCCAAAATTGGGAGTTTTGGTGAGTTCCCCGTAACCGGACATCAAGGTTCCCAAAACGTTCGGATCGCAGCGGGACCCAAAATCAGTGAGCAGTAGCATACAAAACTTGCCACAATAGGCCAAAACTGCGATTTTTACGAGTTCCCCGTAACGGGACCCCGGGTTTCCCGAAACGTTCGGATCACAACGGGACTCAAAATTTGCGACTAATAGCATAAAAAACGGGCCGGAATAGGCCAAAACTGTGTGTTTTGACGAGTTCCACGTAACCGGATTCCGGGGTTCCCGAAACGTTCGAATTACTGGAGGACCCAAAATCGGTGTGTAATAGCCTACAAAACTAGCCAGAATAGGCCAAAACTGCGAGTTCTGACGAGTTCCCCGTAACCGGACCTCCGGGTTCCCGAAACGTTCACACCGCAGCGGGACCCAATATCAGGGAGTAATAACATACAAAACTAGCCGGAATAGTCCAAAACTCTGAGTTTTTACGAGGTCCACGTAACCGGACCCCGGGGTTCCCTAAACATTCAGATCGTACTAGGACCCAAAATGAGTGACTAATAGCATAAAAAAATGTCAACAATAGGCCAAAACTGCGAGTTTTGCTGAATTCTCCATAACATGACCTTGGGGTTCCCGAAAGGTTCGGATCGCAACGGGACCCAAAATCAAGGACTAATAGAATACAAAACCGGCCGAAATAGGCCCAACATACGAGTTTTGACTAGTGCTTCGTAACTGGACCCCGAGGTTCCCGAAACTTTTGGAACACAACGGGCCCCAAAATTAGTGAGCTATAGGATACAAAACTGGCCACAATAGGCCAAAACTGCGAGTTTTGACGAGTTCCCTCTAACCGGACCTTGGGGTTGCCGAAACGTTCACACCGCGGTGGGACCCAATATTAGACCAAAACCGCGAGTTTTGACAAGTTCCACGTAACTGGACCCCGGGGTTCACGAAACGTTCGGATCGTAGCGGGACCCAAAATCAGTCACTAGTGGCATAGAAAACTGGCCGGAATAGGCCAAAACTGCGAGTTTTGACGAGTTCTCCGTAACCGTACCCCGGGTTCCCGAAACGATCGAATCGGGGGAGGACCCAAAATCTGTGCGTAATAGCATACAAAACTAGCCAGACTTGGCCAAAACTGCGAGTTTTGACGAGTTCCCCGTAACCGGACCTTGGGGTTCCCAAAATGTTCACACCGCAGTGAGATCTAAAATCTGGGAGTACTAACATACAAAACTAGCCGAAATAGACCAAAACTACGAATTTTGACGAGTTCCACGTAACCGGACCCCGGGGTTTCCGAAACGTTCGGATTGTAGTGGGACCCAAAATCAGTGACTAATAGCATACAAAACTGGCCACAATAGGCCAAAACTATGAGTGTTCGCGAGTTCTCAGTAACCGGACCTTGAGGTTCCCGAAACGTTTGGGTCGCAATGTGACCCAAAATCAAGGACTAATAGCATAGAAAGTCGTCCGAAATAGGACAAAATTGGGAGTTTTGGTGAGTTCCCCGTAACCGGACATCAAGGTTCCCAAAACGTTCGGATCGCAGCGGGACCCAAAATCAGTGAGCAGTAGCATACAAAACTTGCCACAATAGGCCAAAACTGCGATTTTTTACGAGTTCCCCGTAACGGGACATCAAGGTTCCCGAAACGTTCGGATCACAACGGGACTCAAAATTTGCGACTAATAGCATAAAAAACGGGCCGGAATAGGCCAAAACTGTGTGTTTTGACGAGTTCCACGTAACCGGATTCCGGGGTTCCCGAAACGTTCGAATTACTGGAGGACCCAAAATCGGTGTGTAATAGCCTACAAAACTAGCCAGAATAGGCCAAAACTGCGAGTTCTGACGAGTTCCCCGTAACCGGACCTCCGGGTTCCCGAAACGTTCACACCGCAGCGGGACCCAATATCAGGGAGTAATAACATACAAAACTAGCCGGAATAGTCCAAAACTCCGAGTTTTTACGAGGTCCACGTAACCGGACCCCGGGGTTCCCTAAACATTCAGATCGTACTAGGACCGAAAATCAGTGACTAATAGCATAAAAAAATGTCAACAATAGGCCAAAACTGCGAGTTTTGCTGAATTCTCCATAACATGACCTTGGGGTTCCCGAAACGTTCGGATCGCCACGGGACCCAAAATCAAGGACTAATAGAATACAAAACCGGCCGAAATAGGCCCAACATACGAGTTTTGACTAGTGCTTCGTAACTGGACCCCGAGGTTCCCGAAACTTTTGGAACACAACGGGACCCAAAATTAGTGAGCTATAGGATACAAAACTGGCCACAATAGGCCAAAACTGCGAGTTTTGACGAGTTCCCTCTAACCGGACCTTGGGGTTGCCGAAACGTTCACACCGCGGTGGGACCCAATATTAGACCAAAACCGCGAGTTTTGACAAGTTCCACGTAACTGGACCCCGGGGTTCACGAAACGTTTGGATCGTAGCGGGACCCAAAATCAGTCACTAGTGGCATAGAAAACTGGCCGGAATAGGCCAAAACTGCGAGTTTTGACGAGTTCTCCGTAACCGTACCCCGGGGTTCCCGAAACGATCGAATCGGGGGAGGACCCAAAATCTGTGCGTAATAGCATACAAAACTAGCCAGACTTGGCCAAAACTGCGAGTTTTGACGAGTTCCCCGTAACCGGACCTTGGGGTTCCCAAAATGTTCACACCGCAGTGAGATCTAAAATCTGGGAGTACTAACATACAAAACTAGCCGAAATAGACCAAAACTACGAATTTTGACGAGTTCCACGTAACCGGACCCCGGGGTTTCCGAAACGTTCGGATTGTAGTGGGACCCAAAATCAGTGACTAATAGCATACAAAACTGGCCACAATAGGCCAAAACTATGAGTGTTCGCGAGTTCTTAGTAACCGGACCTTGAGGTTCCCGAAACGTTTGTGTCGCAATGTGACCCAAAATCAAGGACTAATAGCATAGAAAGTCGTCCGAAATAGGCCAAAATTGGGAGTTTTGGTGAGTTCCCCGTAACCGGACATCAAGGTTCCCAAAACGTTCGGATCGCAGCGGGACCCAAAATCAGTGAGCAGTAGCATACAAAACTTGCCACAATAGGCCAAAACTGCGATTTTTTACGAGTTCCCCGTAACGGGACCCCGGGGTTCCCGAAACGTTCGGATCACAACGGGACTCAAAATTTGCGACTAATAGCATAAAAAACGGGCCGGAATAGGCCAAAACTGTGTGTTTTGACGAGTTCCACGTAACCGGATTCCGGGGTTCCCGAAACGTTCGAATTACTGGAGGACCCAAAATCGGTGTGTAATAGCCTACAAAACTAGCCAGAATAGGCCAAAACTGCGAGTTCTGACGAGTTCCCCGTAACCGGACCTCCGGGTTCCCGAAACGTTCACACCGCAGCGGGACCCAATATCAGGGAGTAATAACATACAAAACTAGCCGGAATAGTCCAAAACTCCGAGTTTTTACGAGGTCCACGTAACCGGACCCCGGGGTTCCCTAAACATTCAGATCGTACTAGGACCCAAAATCAGTGACTAATAGCATAAAAAAATGTCAACAATAGGCCAAAACTGCGAGTTTTGCTGAATTCTCCATAACATGACCTTGGGGTTCCCGAAACGTTCGGATCGCAACGGGACCCAAAATCAAGGACTAATAGAATACAAAACCGGCCGAAATAGGCCCAACATACGAGTTTTGACTAGTGCTTCGTAACTGGACCCCGAGGTTCCCGAAACTTTTGGAACACAACGGGACCCAAAATTAGTGAGCTATAGGATACAAAACTGGCCACAATAGGCCAAAACTGCGAGTTTTGACGAGTTCCCTCTAACCGGACCTTGGGGTTGCCGAAACGTTCACACCGCGGTGGGACCCAATATTAGACCAAAACCGCGAGTTTTGACAAGTTCCACGTAACTGGACCCCGGGGTTCACGAAACGTTCGGATCGTAGCGGGACCCAAAATCAGTCACTAGTGGCATAGAAAACTGGCCGGAATAGGCCAAAACTGCGAGTTTTGACGAGTTCTCCGTAACCGTACCCCGGGGTTCCCGAAACGATCGAATCGGGGGAGGACCCAAAATCTGTGCGTAATAGCATACAAAACTAGCCAGACTTGGCCAAAACTGCGAGTTTTGACGAGTTCCCCGTAACCGGACCTTGGGGTTCCCAAAATGTTCACACCGCAGTGAGATCTAAAATCTGGGAGTACTAACATACAAAACTAGCCGAAATAGACCAAAACTACGAATTTTGACGAGTTCCACGTAACCGGACCCCGGGGTTTCCGAAACGTTCGGATTGTAGTGGGACCCAAAATCAGTGACTAATAGCATACAAAACTGGCCACAATAGGCCAAAACTATGAGTGTTCCCGAGTTCTCAGTAACCGGACCTTGAGGTTCCCGAAACGTTTGGGTCGCAATGTGACCCAAAATCAAGGACTAATAGCATAGAAAGTCGTCCGAAATAGGCCAAAATTGGGAGTTTTGGTGAGTTCCCCGTAACCGGACATCAAGGTTCCCAAAACGTTCGGATCGCAGCGGGACCCAAAATCAGTGAGCAGTAGCATACAAAACTTGCCACAATAGGCCAAAACTGCGATTTTTTACGAGTTCCCCGTAACGGGACCCCGGGGTTCCCGAAACGTTCGGATCACAACGGGGCTCAAAATTTGCGACTAATAGCATACAAAACGGGCCGGAATAGGCCAAAACTGTGTGTTTTGACGAGTTCCACGTAACCGGATTCCGGGGTTCCCGAAACGTTCGAATTACTGGAGGACCCAAAATCGGTGTGTAATAGCCTACAAAACTAGCCAGAATAGGCCAAAACTGGGAGTTCCGACGAGTTCCCCGTAACCGGACCTCCGGGTTCCCGAAACGTTCACACCGCAGCGGGACCCAATATCAGGGAGTAATAACATACAAAACTAGCCGGAATAGTCCAAAACTCCGAGTTTTTACGAGGTCCACGTAACCGGACCCCGGGGTTCCCTAAACATTCAGATCGTACTAGGACCCAAAATCAGTGACTAATAGCATAAAAAAATGTCAACAATAGGCCAAAACTGCGAGTTTTGCTGACTTCTCCATAACATGACCTTGGGGTTCCCGAAAGGTTCGGATCGCAACGGGACCCAAAATCAAGGACTAATAGAATACAAGACCGGCCGAAATAGGCCCAACATACGAGTTTTGACTAGTGCTTCGTAACTGGACCCCGAGGTTCCCGAAACTTTTGGAACACAACGGGACCCAAAATTAGTGAGCTATAGGATACAAAAGTGGCCACAATAGGCCAAAACTGCGAGTTTTGACGAGTTCCCTCTAACCGGACCTTGGGGTTGCCGAAACGTTCACACCGCGGTGGGACCCAATATTAGACCAAAACCGCGAGTTTTGACAAGTTCCACGTAACTGGACCCCGGGGTTCACGAAACGTTCGGATCGTAGCGGGACCCAAAATCAGTCACTAGTGGCATAGAAAACTGGCCGGAATAGGCCAAAACTGCGAGTTTTGACGAGTTCTCCGTAACCGGACCCCGGGGTTCCCGAAACGATCGAATCGGGGGAGGACCCAAAATCTGTGCGTAATAGCATACAAAACTAGCCAGACTTGGCCAAAACTGCGAGTTTTGACGAGTTCCCCGTAACCGGACCTTGGGGTTCCCAAAATGTTCACACCGCAGTGAAATCTAAAATCAGGGAGTACTAACATACAAAACTAGCCGAAATAGACCAAAACTACGAATTTTGACGAGTTCCACGTAACCGGACCCCGGGGTTTCCGAAACGTTCGGATTGTAGTGGGACCCAAAATCAGTGACTAATAGCATACAAAACTGGCCACAATAGGCCAAAACTATGAGTGTTCGCGAGTTCTCAGTAACCGGACCTTGAGGTTCCCGAAACGTTTGGGTCGCAATGTGACCCAAAATCAAGGACTAATAGCATAGAAAGTCGTCCGAAATAGGCCAAAATTGGGAGTTTTGGTGAGTTCCCCGTAACCGGACATCAAGGTTCCCAAAACGTTCGGATCGCAGCGGGACCCAAAATCAGTGAGCAATAGCATACAAAACTTGCCACAATAGGCCAAAACTATGATTTTTTACGAGTTGCCCGTAACGGGACCCCGGGGTTCCCGAAACGTTCGGATCACAACGGGACTCAAAATTTGTGACTAATAGCATAAAAAACGGGCCGGAATAGGCCAAAACTGTGTGTTTTGACGAGTTCCACGTAACCGGATTCCGGGGTTCCCGAAACGTTCGAATTACTGGAGGACCCAAAATCGGTGTGTAATAGCCTACAAAACTAGCCAGAATAGGCCAAAACTGCGAGTTCTGACGAGTTCCCCGTAACCGGACCTCCGGGTTCCCGAAACGTTCACACCGCAGCGGGCCCAATATCAGGGAGTAATAACATACAAAACTAGCCGGAATAGTCCAAAACTCCGAGTTTTTACGAGGTCCACGTAACCGGACCCCGGGGTTCCCTAAACATTCAGATCGTACTAGGACCCAAAATCAGTGACTAATAGCATAAAAAAATGTCAACAATAGGCCAAAACTGCGAGTTTTGCTGAATTCTCCATAACATGACCTTGGGGTTCCCGAAACGTTCGGATCGCAACGGGACCCAAAATCAAGGACTAATAGAATACAAAACCGGCCGAGATAGGCCCAACATACGAGTTTTGACTAGTGCTTCGTAACTGGACCCCGAGGTTCCCGAAACTTTTGGAACACAACGGGACCCAAAATTAGTGAGCTATAGGATACAAAACTGGCCACAATAGGCCAAAACTGCGAGTTTTGACGAGTTCCCTCTAACCGGACCTTGGGGTTGCCGAAACGTTCACACCGCGGTGGGACCCAATATTAGACCAAAATCGCGAGTTTTGACAAGTTCCACATAACTGGACCCCGGGGTTCACGAAACGTTCGGATCGTAGCGGGACCCAAAATCAGTCACTAGTGGCATAGAAAACTGGCCGGAATAGGCCAAAACTGCGAGTTTTGACGGGTTCTCCGTAACCGGACCCCGGGGTTCCCGAAACGATCGAATCGGAGGAGGACCCAAAATATGTGCGTAATAGCATACAAAACTAGCCAGACTTGGCCAAAACTGCGAGTTTTGACGAGTTCCCCGTAACCGGACCTTGGGGTTCCCAAAATGTTCACACCGCAGTGAGATCTAAAATCTGGGAGTACTAACATACAAAACTAGCCGAAATAGACCAAAACTACGAATTTTGACGAGTTCCACGTAACCGGACCCCGGGGTTTCCGAAACGTTCGGATTGTAGTGGGACCCAAAATCAGTGACTAATAGCATACAAAACTGGCCACAATAGGCCAAAACTATGAGTGTTCCCGAGTTCTCAGTAACCGGACCTTGAGGTTCCCGAAACGTTTGGGTCGCAATGTGACCCAAAATCAAGGACTAATAGCATAGAAAGTCGTCCGAAATAGGCCAAAATTGGGAGTTTTGGTGAGTTCCCCGTAACCGGACATCAAGGTTCCCAAAACGTTCGGATCGCAGCGGGACCCAAAATCAGTGAGCAGTAGCATACAAAACTTGCCACAATAGGCCAAAACTGCGATTTTTTACGAGTTCCCCGTAACGGGACCCCGGGGTTCCCGAAACGTTCGGATCACAACGGGACTCAAAATTTGCGACTAATAGCATACAAAACGGGCCGGAATAGGCCAAAACTGTGTGTTTTGACGAGTTCCACGTAACCGGATTCCGGGGTTCCCGAAACGTTCGAATTACTGGAGGACCCAAAATCGGTGTGTAATAGCCTACAAAACTAGCCAGAATAGGCCAAAACTGGGAGTTCCGACGAGTTCCCCGTAACCGGACCTCCGGGTTCCCGAAACGTTCACACCGCAGCGGGACCCAATATCAGGGAGTAATAACATACAAAACTAGCCGGAATAGTCCAAAACTCCGAGTTTTTACGAGGTCCACGTAACCGGACCCCGGGGTTCCCTAAACATTCAGATCGTACTAGGACCCAAAATCAGTGACTAATAGCATAAAAAAATGTCAACAATAGGCCAAAACTGCGAGTTTTGCTGACTTCTCCATAACATGACCTTGGGGTTCCCGAAAGGTTCGGATCGCAACGGGACCCAAAATCAAGGACTAATAGAATACAAGACCGGCCGAAATAGGCCCAACATACGAGTTTTGACTAGTGCTTCGTAACTGGACCCCGAGGTTCCCGAAAATTTTGGAACACAACGGGACCCAAAATTAGTGAGCTATAGGATACAAAAGTGGCCACAATAGGCCAAAACTGCGAGTTTTGACGAGTTCCCTCTAACCGGACCTTGGGGTTGCCGAAACGTTCACACCGCGGTGGGACCCAATATTAGACCAAAACCGCGAGTTTTGACAAGTTCCACGTAACTGGACCCCGGGGTTCACGAAACGTTCGGATCGTAGCGGGACCCAAAATCAGTCACTAGTGGCATAGAAAACTGGCCGGAATAGGCCAAAACTGCGAGTTTTGACGAGTTCTCCGTAACCGGACCCCGGGGTTCCCGAAACGATCGAATCGGGGGAGGACCCAAAATCTGTGCGTAATAGCATACAAAACTAGCCAGACTTGGCCAAAACTGCGAGTTTTGACGAGTTCCCCGTAACCGGACCTTGGGGTTCCCAAAATGTTCACACCGCAGTGAAATCTAAAATCAGGGAGTACTAACATACAAAACTAGCCGAAATAGACCAAAACTACGAATTTTGACGAGTTCCACGTAACCGGACCCCGGGGTTTCCGAAACGTTCGGATTGTAGTGGGACCCAAAATCAGTGACTAATAGCATACAAAACTGGCCACAATAGGCCAAAACTATGAGTGTTCGCGAGTTCTCAGTAACCGGACCTTGAGGTTCCCGAAACGTTTGGGTCGCAATGTGACCCAAAATCAAGGACTAATAGCATAGAAAGTCGTCCGAAATAGGCCAAAATTGGGAGTTTTGGTGAGTTCCCCGTAACCGGACATCAAGGTTCCCAAAACGTTCGGATCGCAGCGGGACCCAAAATCAGTGAGCAATAGCATACAAAACTTGCCACAATAGGCCAAAACTATGATTTTTTACGAGTTGCCCGTAACGGGACCCCGGGGTTCCCGAAACGTTCGGATCACAACGGGACTCAAAATTTGTGACTAATAGCATAAAAAACGGGCCGGAATAGGCCAAAACTGTGTGTTTTGACGAGTTCCACGTAACCGGATTCCGGGGTTCCCGAAACGTTCGAATTACTGGAGGACCCAAAATCGGTGTGTAATAGCCTACAAAACTAGCCAGAATAGGCCAAAACTGCGAGTTCTGACGAGTTCCCCGTAACCGGACCTCCGGGTTCCCGAAACGTTCACACCGCAGCGGGCCCAATATCAGGGAGTAATAACATACAAAACTAGCCGGAATAGTCCAAAACTCCGAGTTTTTACGAGGTCCACGTAACCGGACCCCGGGGTTCCCTAAACATTCAGATCGTACTAGGACCCAAAATCAGTGACTAATAGCATAAAAAAATGTCAACAATAGGCCAAAACTGCGAGTTTTGCTGAATTCTCCATAACATGACCTTGGGGTTCCCGAAACGTTCGGATCGCAACGGGACCCAAAATCAAGGACTAATAGAATACAAAACCGGCCGAGATAGGCCCAACATACGAGTTTTGACTAGTGCTTCGTAACTGGACCCCGAGGTTCCCGAAACTTTTGGAACACAACGGGACCCAAAATTAGTGAGCTATAGGATACAAAACTGGCCACAATAGGCCAAAACTGCGAGTTTTGACGAGTTCCCTCTAACCGGACCTTGGGGTTGCCGAAACGTTCACACCGCGGTGGGACCCAATATTAGACCAAAATCGCGAGTTTTGACAAGTTCCACATAACTGGACCCCGGGGTTCACGAAACGTTCGGATCGTAGCGGGACCCAAAATCAGTCACTAGTGGCATAGAAAACTGGCCGGAATAGGCCAAAACTGCGAGTTTTGACGGGTTCTCCGTAACCGGACCCCGGGGTTCCCGAAACGATCGAATCGGAGGAGGACCCAAAATCTGTGCGTAATAGCATACAAAACTAGCCAGACTTGGCCAAAACTGCGAGTTTTGACGAGTTCCCCGTAACCGGACCTTGGGGTTCCCAAAATGTTCACACCGCAGTGAGATCTAAAATCAGGGAGTACTAACATACAAAACTAGCCGAAATAGACCAAAACTACGAATTTTGACGAGTTCCACGTAACCGGACCCTGGGGTTTCCGAAACGTTCGGATTGTAGTGGGACCCAAAATCAGTGACTAATAGCATACAAAACTGGCCACAATAGGCCAAAACTATGAGTGTTCACGAGTTCTCAGTAACCGGACCTTGAGGTTCCCGAAACGTTTGGGTCGCAATGTGACCCAAAATCAAGGACTAATAGCATAGAAAGTCGTCCGAAATAGGCCAAAATTGGGAGTTTTGGTGAGTTCCCCGTAACCGGACATCAAGGTTCCCAAAACGTTCGGATCGCAGCGGGACCCAAAATCAGTGAGCAATAGCATACAAAACTTGCCACAATAGGCCAAAACTACGATTTTTTACGAGTTCACCGTAACGGGACCCCGGGGTTCCCGAAACGTTCGGATCACAACGGGACTCAAAATTTGTGACTAATAGCATAAAAAACGGGCCGGAATAGGCCAAAACTGTGTGTTTTGACGAGTTCCACGTAACCGGATTCCGGGGTTCCCGAAACGTTCGAATTACTGGAGGACCCAAAATCGGTGTGTAATAGCCTACAAAACTAGCCAGAATAGGCCAAAACTGCGAGTTCTGACGAGTTCCCCGTAACCGGACCTCCGGGTTCCCGAAACGTTCACACCGCAGCGGGACCCAATATAGGGAGTAATAACATACAAAACTAGCCGGAATAGTCCAAAACTCCGAGTTTTTACGAGGTCCACGTAACCGGACCCCGGGGTTCCCTAAACATTCAGATCGTACTAGGACCCAAAATCAGTGACTAATAGCATAAAAAAATGTCAACAATAGGCCAAAACTGCGAGTTTTGCTGAATTCTCCATAACATGACCTTGGGGTTCCCGAAACGATCGGATCGCAACGGGACCCAAAATCAAGGACTAATAGAATACAAAACCGGCCGAAATAGGCCCAACATACGAGTTTTGACTAGTGCTTCGTAACTGGACCCCGAGGTTCCCGAAACTTTTGGAACACAACGAGACCCAAAATTAGTGAGCTATAGGATACAAAAGTGGCCACAATAGGCCAAAACTGCGAGTTTTGACGAGTTCCCTCTAACCGGACCTTGGGGTTGCCGAAACGTTCACACCGCGGTGGGACCCAATATTAGACCAAAACCGCGAGTTTTGACAAGTTCCACGTAACTGGACCCCGGGGTTCACGAAACGTTCGGATCGTAGCGGGACCCAAAATCAGTCACTAGTGGCATAGAAAACTGGCCGGAATAGGCCAAAACTGCGAGTTTTGACGAGTTCTCCGTAACCGGACCCCGGGGTTCCCGAAACGATCGAATCGGAGGAGGACCCAAAATATGTGCGTAATAGCATACAAAACTAGCCAGACTTGGCCAAAACTGCGAGTTTTGACGAGTTCCCCGTAACCGGACCTTGGGGTTCCCAAAATGTTCACACCGCAGTGAGATCTAAAATCAGGAAGTACTAACATACAAAACTAGCCGAAATAGACCAAAACTACGAATTTTGACGAGTTCCACGTAACCGGACCCCGGGGTTTCCGAAACGTTCGGATTGTAGTGGGACACAAAATCAGTGACTAATAGCATACAAAACTGGCCACAATAGGCCAAAACTATGAGTGTTCCCGAGTTCTCAGTAACCGGACCTTGAGGTTCCCGAAACGTTTGGGTCGCAATGTGACCCAAAATCAAGGACTAATAGCATAGAAAGTCGTCCGAAATAGGCCAAAATTGGGAGTTTTGGTGAGTTCCCCGTAACCGGACATCAAGGTTCCCAAAACGTTCGGATCGCAGCGGGACCCAAAATCAGTGAGCAGTAGCATACAAAACTTGCCACAATAGGCCAAAACTGCGATTTTTTACGAGTTCCCCGTAACGGGACCCCGGGGTTCCCGAAACGTTCGGATCACAACGGGACTCAAAATTTGTGACTAATAGCATACAAAACGGGCCGGAATAGGCCAAAACTGTGTGTTTTGACGAGTTCCACGTAACCGGATTCCGGGGTTCCCGAAACGTTCGAATTACTGGAGGACCCAAAATCGGTGTGTAATAGCCTACAAAACTAGCCAGAATAGGCCAAAACTGCGAGTTCTGACGAGTTCCCCGTAACCGGACCTCCGGGTTCCCGAAACGTTCACACCGCAGCGGGACCCAATATCAGGGAGTAATAACATACAAAACTAGCCGGAATAGTCCAAAACTCCGAGTTTTTACGAGGTCCACGTAACCGGACCCCGGGGTTCCCTAAACATTCAGATCGTACTAGGACCCAAAATCAGTGACTAATAGGATAAAAAAATGTCAACAATAGGCCAAAACTGCGAGTTTTGCTGACTTCTCCATAACATGACCTTGGGGTTCCCGAAACGTTCGGATCGCAACGGGACCCAAAATCAAGGACTAATAGAATACAAAACCGGCCGAAATAGGCCCAACATACGAGTTTTGACTAGTGCTTCGTAACTGGACCCCGAGGTTCCCGAAACTTTTGGAACACAACGGGACCCAAAATTAGTGAGCTATAGGATACAAAAGTGGCCACAATAGGCCAAAACTGCGAGTTTTGACGAGTTCCCTCTAACCGGACCTTGGGGTTGCCGAAACGTTCACACCGCGGTGGGACCCAATATTAGACCAAAACCGCGAGTTTTGACAAGTTCCACGTAACTGGACCCCGGGGTTCACGAAACGTTCGGATCGTAGCGGGACCCAAAATCAGTCACTAGTGGCATAGAAAACTGGCCGGAATAGGCCAAAACTGCGAGTTTTGACGAGTTCTCCGTAACCGGACCCCGGGGTTCCCGAAACGATCGAATCGGAGGAGGACCCAAAATATGTGCGTAATAGCATACAAAACTAGCCAGACTTGGCCAAAACTGCGAGTTTTGACGAGTTCCCCGTAACCGGACCTTGGGGTTCCCAAAATGTTCACACCGCAGTGAGATCTAAAATCAGGAAGTACTAACATACAAAACTAGCCGAAATAGACCAAAACTACGAATTTTGACGAGTTCCACGTAACCGGACCCCGGGGTTTCCGAAACGTTCGGATTGTAGTGGGACACAAAATCAGTGACTAATAGCATACAAAACTGGCCACAATAGGCCAAAACTATGAGTGTTCCCGAGTTCTCAGTAACCGGACCTTGAGGTTCCCGAAACGTTTGGGTCGCAATGTGACCCAAAATCAAGGACTAATAGCATAGAAAGTCGTCCGAAATAGGCCAAAATTGGGAGTTTTGGTGAGTTCCCCGTAACCGGACATCAAGGTTCCCAAAACGTTCGGATCGCAGCGGGACCCAAAATCAGTGAGCAGTAGCATACAAAACTTGCCACAATAGGCCAAAACTGCGATTTTTTACGAGTTCCCCGTAACGGAACCCCGGGGTTCCCGAAACGTTCGGATCACAACGGGACTCAAAATTTGTGACTAATAGCATACAAAACGGGCCGGAATAGGCCAAAACTGTGTGTTTTGACGAGTTCCACGTAACCGGATTCCGGGGTTCCCGAAACGTTCGAATTACTGGAGGACCCAAAATCGGTGTGTAATAGCCTACAAAACTAGCCAGAATAGGCCAAAACTGCGAGTTCTGACGAGTTCCCCGTAACCGGACCTCCGGGTTCCCGAAACGTTCACACCGCAGCGGGACCCAATATCAGGGAGTAATAACATACAAAACTAGCCGGAATAGTCCAAAACTCCGAGTTTTTACGAGGTCCACGTAACCGGACCCCGGGGTTCCCTAAACATTCAGATCGTACTAGGACCCAAAATCAGTGACTAATAGGATAAAAAAATGTCAACAATAGGCCAAAACTGCGAGTTTTGCTGACTTCTCCATAACATGACCTTGGGGTTCCCGAAACGTTCGGATCGCAACGGGACCCAAAATCAAGGACTAATAGAATACAAAACCGGCCGAAATAGGCCCAACATACGAGTTTTGACTAGTGTTTCGTAACTGGACCCCGAGGTTCCCGAAACTTTTGGAACACAACGGGACCCAAAATTAGTGAGCTATAGGATACAAAAGTGGCCACAATAGGCCAAAACTGCGAGTTTTGACGAGTTCCCTCTAACCGGACCTTGGGGTTGCCGAAACGTTCACACCGCGGTGGGACCCAATATTAGACCAAAACCGCGAGTTTTGACAAGTTCCACGTAACTGGACCCCGGGGTTCACGAAACGTTCGGATCGTAGCGGGACCCAAAATCAGTCACTAGTGGCATAGAAAACTGGCCGGAATAGGCCAAAACTGCGAGTTTTGACGAGTTCTCCGTAACCGGACCCCGGGGTTCCCGAAACGATCGAATCGGAGGAGGACCCAAAATATGTGCGTAATAGCATACAAAACTAGCCAGACTTGGCCAAAACTGCGAGTTTTGACGAGTTCCCCGTAACCGGACCTTGGGGTTCCCAAAATGTTCACACCGCAGTGAGATCTAAAATCAGGAAGTACTAACATACAAAACTAGCCGAAATAGACCAAAACTACGAATTTTGACGAGTTCCACGTAACCGGACCCCGGGGTTTCCGAAACGTTCGGATTGTAGTGGGACCCAAAATCAGTGACTAATAGCATACAAAACTGGCCACAATAGGCCAAAACTATGAGTGTTCCCGAGTTCTCAGTAACCGGACCTTGAGGTTCCCGAAACGTTTGGGTCGCAATGTGACCCAAAATCAAGGACTAATAGCATAGAAAGTCGTCCGAAATAGGCCAAAATTGGGAGTTTTGGTGAGTTCCCCGTAACCGGACATCAAGGTTCCCAAAACGTTCGGATCGCAGCGGGACCCAAAATCAGTGAGCAGTAGCATACAAAACTTGCCACAATAGGCCAAAACTGCGATTTTTTACGAGTTCCCCGTAACGGAACCCCGGGGTTCCCGAAACGTTCGGATCACAACGGGACTCAAAATTTGTGACTAATAGCATACAAAACGGGCCGGAATAGGCCAAAACTGTGTGTTTTGACGAGTTCCACGTAACCGGATTCCGGGGTTCCCGAAACGTTCGAATTACTGGAGGACCCAAAATCGGTGTGTAATAGCCTACAAAACTAGCCAGAATAGGCCAAAACTGCGAGTTCTGACGAGTTCCCCGTAACCGGACCTCCGGGTTCCCGAAACGTTCACACCGCAGCGGGACCCAATATCAGGGAGTAATAACATACAAAACTAGCCGGAATAGTCCAAAACTCCGAGTTTTTACGAGGTCCACGTAACCGGACCCCGGGGTTCCCTAAACATTCAGATCGTACTAGGACCCAAAATCAGTGACTAATAGGATAAAAAAATGTCAACAATAGGCCAAAACTGCGAGTTTTGCTGACTTCTCCATAACATGACCTTGGGGTTCCCGAAACGTTCGGATCACAACGGGACCCAAAATCAAGGACTAATAGAATACAAAACCGGCCGAAATAGGCCCAACATACGAGTTTTGACTAGTGCTTCGTAACTGGACCCCGAGGTTCCCGAAACTTTTGGAACACAACGGGACCCAAAATTAGTGAGCTATAGGATACAAAAGTGGCCACAATAGGCCAAAACTGCGAGTTTTGACGAGTTCCCTCTAACCGGACCTTGGGGTTGCCGAAACGTTCACACCGCGGTGGGACCCAATATTAGACCAAAACCGCGAGTTTTGACAAGTTCCACGTAACTGGACCCCGGGGTTCACGAAACGTTCGGATCGTAGCGGGACCCAAAATCAGTCACTAGTGGCATAGAAAACTGGCCGGAATAGGCCAAAACTGCGAGTTTTGACGAGTTCTCCGTAACCGGACCCCGGGGTTCCCGAAACGATCGAATCGGAGGAGGACCCAAAATATGTGCGTAATAGCATACAAAACTAGCCAGACTTGGCCAAAACTGCGAGTTTTGACGAGTTCCCCGTAACCGGACCTTGGGGTTCCCAAAATGTTCACACCGCAGGGAGATCTAAAATCAGGGAGTACTAACATACAAAACTAGCCGAAATAGACCAAAACTACGAATTTTGACGAGTTCCACGTAACCGGACCCCGGGGTTTCCGAAACGTTCGGATTGTAGTGGGACCCAAAATCAGTGACTAATAGCATACAAAACTGGCCACAATAGGCCAAAACTATGAGTGTTCCCGAGTTCTCAGTAACCGGACCTTGAGGTTCCCGAAACGTTTGGGTCGCAATGTGACCCAAAATCAAGGACTAATAGCATAGAAAGTCGTCCGAAATAGGCCAAAATTGGGAGTTTTGGTGAGTTCCCCGTAACCGGACATCAAGGTTCCCAAAACGTTCGGATCGCAGCGGGACCCAAAATCAGTGAGCAGTAGCATACAAAACTTGCCACAATAGGCCAAAACTGCGATTTTTTACGAGTTCCCCGTAACGGAACCCCGGGGTTCCCGAAACGTTCGGATCACAACGGGACTCAAAATTTGTGACTAATAGCATACAAAACGGGCCGGAATAGGCCAAAACTGTGTGTTTTGACGAGTTCCACGTAACCGGATTCCGGGGTTCCCGAAACGTTCGAATTACTGGAGGACCCAAAATCGGTGTGTAATAGCCTACAAAACTAGCCAGAATAGGCCAAAACTGCGAGTTCTGACGAGTTCCCCGTAACCGGACCTCCGGGTTCCCGAAACGTTCACACCGCAGCGGGACCCAATATCAGGTTGTAATAACATACAAAACTAGCCGGAATAGTCCAAAACTCTGAGTTTTTACGAGGTCCACGTAACCGGACCCCGGGGTTCCCTAAACATTCAGATCGTACTAGGACCCAAAATCAGTGACTAATAGGATAAAAAAATGTCAACAATAGGCCAAAACTGCGAGTTTTGCTGACTTCTCCATAACATGACCTTGGGGTTCCCGAAAGGTTCGGATCGCAACGGGACCCAAAATCAAGGACTAATAGAATACAAAACCGGCCGAAATAGGCCCAACATACGAGTTTTGACTAGTGCTTCGTAACTGGACCCCGAGGTTCCCGAAACTTTTGGAACACAACGGGACCCAAAATTAGTGAGCTATAGGATACAAAAGTGGCCACAATAGGCCAAAACTGCGAGTTTTGACGAGTTCCCTCTAACCGGACCTTGGGGTTGCCGAAACGTTCACACCGCGGTGGGACCCAATATTAGACCAAAACCGCGAGTTTTGACAAGTTCCACGTAACTGGACCCCGGGGTTCACGAAACGTTCGGATCGTAGCGGGACCCAAAATCAGTCACTAGTGGCATAGAAAACTGGCCGGAATAGGCCAAAACTGCGAGTTTTGACGAGTTCTCCGTAACCGGACCCCGGGGTTCCCGAAACGATCGAATCGGAGGAGGACCCAAAATATGTGCGTAATAGCATACAAAACTAGCCAGACTTGGCCAAAACTGCGAGTTTTGACGAGTTCCCCGTAACCGGACCTTGGGGTTCCCAAAATGTTCACACCGCAGGGAGATCTAAAATCAGGGAGTACTAACATACAAAACTAGCCGAAATAGACCAAAACTACGAATTTTGACGAGTTCCACGTAACCGGACCCCGGGGTTTCCGAAACGTTCGGATTGTAGTGGGACCCAAAATCAGTGACTAATAGCATACAAAACTGGCCACAATAGGCCAAAACTATGAGTGTTCCCGAGTTCTCAGTAACCGGACCTTGAGGTTCCCGAAACGTTTGGGTCGCAATGTGACCCAAAATCAAGGACTAATAGCATAGAAAGTCGTCCGAAATAGGCCAAAATTGGGAGTTTTGGTGAGTTCCCCGTAACCGGACATCAAGGTTCCCAAAACGTTCGGATCGCAGCGGGACCCAAAATCAGTGAGCAGTAGCATACAAAACTTGCCACAATAGGCCAAAACTGCGATTTTTTACGAGTTCCCCGTAACGGAACCCCGGGGTTCCCGAAACGTTCGGATCACAACGGGACTCAAAATTTGTGACTAATAGCATACAAAACGGGCCGGAATAGGCCAAAACTGTGTGTTTTGACGAGTTCCACGTAACCGGATTCCGGGGTTCCCGAAACGTTCGAATTACTGGAGGACCCAAAATCGGTGTGTAATAGCCTACAAAACTAGCCAGAATAGGCCAAAACTGCGAGTTCTGACGAGTTCCCCGTAACCGGACCTCCGGGTTCCCGAAACGTTCACACCGCAGCGGGACCCAATATCAGGGAGTAATAACATACAAAACTAGCCGGAATAGTCCAAAACTCTGAGTTTTTACGAGGTCCACGTAACCGGACCCCGGGGTTCCCTAAACATTCAGATCGTACTAGGACCCAAAATCAGTGACTAATAGGATAAAAAAATGTCAACAATAGGCCAAAACTGCGAGTTTTGCTGACTTCTCCATAACATGACCTTGGGGTTCCCGAAAGGTTCGGATCGCAACGGGACCCAAAATCAAGGACTAATAGAATACAAAACCGGCCGAAATAGGCCCAACATACGAGTTTTGACTAGTGCTTCGTAACTGGACCCCGAGGTTCCCGAAACTTTTGGAACACAACGGGACCCAAAATTAGTGAGCTATAGGATACAAAAGTGGCCACAATAGGCCAAAACTGCGAGTTTTGACGAGTTCCCTCTAACCGGACCTTGGGGTTGCCGAAACGTTCACACCGCGGTGGGACCCAATATTAGACCAAAACCGCGAGTTTTGACAAGTTCCACGTAACTCGACCCCGGGGTTCACGAAACGTTCGGATCGTAGCGGGACCCAAAATCAGTCACTAGTGGCATAGAAAACTGGCCGGAATAGGCCAAAACTGCGAGTTTTGACGAGTTCTCCGTAACCGGACCCCGGGGTTCCCGAAACGATCGAATCGGAGGAGGACCCAAAATCTGTGCGTAATAGCATACAAAACTAGCCAGACTTGGCCAAAACTGCGAGTTTTGACGAGTTCCCCGTAACCGGACCTTGGGGTTCCCAAAATGTTCACACCGCAGTGAGATCTAAAATCAGGGAGTACTAACATACAAAACTAGCCGAAATAGACCAAAACTACGAATTTTGACGAGTTCCACGTAACCGGACCCCGGGGTTTCCGAAACGTTCGGATTGTAGTGGGACCCAAAATCAGTGACTAATAGCATACAAAACTGGCCACAATAGGCCAAAACTATGAGTGTTCCCGAGTTCTCAGTAACCGGACCTTGAGGTTCCCGAAACGTTTGGGTCGCAATGTGACCCAAAATCAAGGACTAATAGCATAGAAAGTCGTCCGAAATAGGCCAAAATTGGGAGTTTTGGTGAGTTCCCCGTAACCGGACATCAAGTTTCCCAAAACGTTCGGATCGCAGCGGGACCCAAAATCAGTGAGCAGTAGCATACAAAACTTGCCACAATAGGCCAAAACTGCGATTTTTTACGAGTTCCCCGTAACGGGACCCCGGGGTTCCCGAAACGTTCGGATCACAACGGGACTCAAAATTTGTGACTAATAGCATACAAAACGGGCCGGAATAGGCCAAAATTGTGTGTTTTGACGAGTTCCACGTAACCGGATTCTGGGGTTCCCGAAACGTTCGAATTACTGGAGGACCCAAAATCGGTGTGTAATAGCCTACAAAACTAGCCAGAATAGGCCAAAACTGCGAGTTCTGACGAGTTCCCCGTAACCGGACCTCCGGGTTCCCGAAACGTTCACACCGCAGCGGGACCCAATATCAGGGAGTAATAACATACAAAACTAGCCGGAATAGTCCAAAACTCCGAGTTTTTACGAGGTCCACGTAACCGGACCCCGGGGTTCCCTATACATTCAGATCGTACTAGGACCCAAAATCAGTGACTAATAGGATAAAAAAATGTCAACAATAGGCCAAAACTGCGAGTTTTGCTGACTTCTCCATAACATGACCTTGGGGTTCCCGAAAGGTTCGGATCGCAACGGGACCCAAAATCAAGGACTAATAGAATACAAAACCGGCCGAAATAGGCCCAACATACGAGTTTTGACTAGTGCTTCGTAACTGGACCCCGAGGTTCCCGAAACTTTTGGAACACAACGGGACCCAAAATTAGTGAGCTATAGGATACAAAACTGGCCACAATAGGCCAAAACTACGAGTTTTGACGAGTTCCCTCTAACCGGACCTTGGGGTTGCCGAAACGTTCACACCGCGGTGGGACCCAATATTAGACCAAAATCGCGAGTTTTGACAAGTTCGACGTAACTGGACCCCGGGGTTCACGAAATGTTCGGATCGTAGCGGGACCCAAAATCAGTCACTAGTGGCATAGAAAACTGGCCGGAATAGGCCAAAACTGCGAGTTTTGACGAGTTCTCCGTAACCGGACCCCGGGGTTCCCGAAACGATCGAATCGGAGGAGGACCCAAAATCTGTGCGTAATAGCATACAAAACTAGCCAGACTTGGCCAAAACTGCGAGTTTTGACGAGTTCCCCGTAACCGGACCTTGGGGTTCCCAAAATGTTCACACCGCAGTGAGATCTAAAATCAGGGAGTACTAACATACAAAACTAGCCGAAATAGACCAAAACTACGAATTTTGACGAGTTCCATGTAACCGGACCCCGTGGTTTCCGAAACGTTCGGATTGTAGTGGGACCCAAAATCAGTGACTAATAGCATACAAAACTGGCCACAATAGGCCAAAACTATGAGTGTTCGCGAGTTCTCAGTAACCGGACCTTGAGGTTCCCGAAACGTTTGGGTCGCAATGTGACCCAAAATCAAGGACTAATAGCATAGAAAGTCGTCCGAAATAGGCCAAAATTGGGAGTTTTGGTGAGTTCCCCATAACCGGACATCAAGGTTCCCAAAACGTTCGGATCGCAGCGGGACCCAAAATCAGTGAGCAATAGCATACAAAACTTGCCACAATAGGCCAAAACTACGATTTTTTACGAGTTCCCCGTAACGGGACCCCGGGGTTCCCGAAACGTTCGGATCACAACAGGACTCAAAATTTGTGACTAATAGCATAAAAAACGGGCCGGAATAGGCCAAAACTGTGTGTTTTGACGAGTTCCACGTAACCGGATTCCGGGGTTCCCGAAACGTTCGAATTACTGGAGGACCCAAAATCGGTGTGTAATAGCCTACAAAACTAGCCAGAATAGGCCAAAACTGCGAGTTCTGACGAGTTCCCCGTAACCGGACCTCCGGGTTCCCGAAACGTTCACACCGCAGCGGGACCCAATATCAGGGAGTAATAACATACAAAACTAGCCGGAATAGTCCAAAACTCCGAGTTTTTACGAGGTCCACGTAACCGGACCCCGGGGTTCCCTAAACATTCAGATCGTACTAGGACCCAAAATCAGTGACTAATAGCATAAAAAAATGTCAACAATAGGCCAAAACTGCGAGTTTTGCTGACTTCTCCATAACATGACCTTGGGGTTCCCGAAAGGTTCGGATCGCAACGGGACCCAAAATCAAGGACTAATAGAATACAAAACCGGCCGAAATAGGCCCAACATACGAGTTTTGACTAGTGCTTCGTAACTGGACCCCGAGGTTCCCGAAACTTTTGGAACACAACGGGACCCAAAATTAGTGAGCTATAGGATACAAAACTGGCCACAATAGGCCAAAACTACGAGTTTTGACGAGTTCCCTCTAACCGGACCTTGGGGTTGCCGAAACGTTCACACCGCGGTGGGACCCAATATTAGACCAAAACCGCGAGTTTTGACAAGTTCGACGTAACTGGACCCCGGGGTTCACGAAATGTTCGGATCGTAGCGGGACCCAAAATCAGTCACTAGTGGCATAGAAAACTGGCCGGAATAGGCCAAAACTGCGAGTTTTGACGAGTTCTCCGTAACCGGACCCCGGGGTTCCCGAAACGATCGAATCGGAGGAGGACCCAAAATCTGTGCGTAATAGCATACAAAACTAGCCAGACTTGGCCAAAACTGCGAGTTTTGACGAGTTCCCCGTAACCGGACCCTTGGGGTTCCCAAAATGTTCACACCGCAGTGAGATCTAAAATCAGGGAGTACTAACATACAAAACTAGCCGAAATAGACCAAAACTACGAATTTTGACGAGTTCCATGTAACCGGACCCCGTGGTTTCCGAAACGTTCGGATTGTAGTGGGACCCAAAATCAGTGACTAATAGCATACAAAACTGGCCACAATAGGCCAAAACTATGAGTGTTCGCGAGTTCTCAGTAACCGGACCTTGAGGTTCCCGAAACGTTTGGGTCGCAATGTGACCCAAAATCAAGGACTAATAGCATAGAAAGTCGTCCGAAATAGGCCAAAATTGGGAGTTTTGGTGAGTTCCCCCATAACCGGACATCAAGGTTCCCAAAACGTTCGGATCGCAGCGGGACCCAAAATCAGTGAGCAATAGCATACAAAACTTGCCACAATAGGCCAAAACTACGATTTTTTACGAGTTCCCCGTAACGGGACCCCGGGGTTCCCGAAACGTTCGGATCACAACAGGACTCAAAATTTGTGACTAATAGCATAAAAAACGGGCCGGAATAGGCCAAAACTGTGTGTTTTGACGAGTTCCACGTAACCGGATTCCGGGGTTCCCGAAACGTTCGAATTACTGGAGGACCCAAAATCGGTGTGTAATAGCCTACAAAACTAGCCAGAATAGGCCAAAACTGCGAGTTCTGACGAGTTCCCCGTAACCGGACCTCCGGGTTCCCGAAACGTTCACACCGCAGCGGGACCCAATATCAGGGAGTAATAACATACAAAACTAGCCGGAATAGTCCAAAACTCCGAGTTTTTACGAGGTCCACGTAACCGGACCCCGGGGTTCCCTAAACATTCAGATCGTACTAGGACCCAAAATCAGTGACTAATAGCATAAAAAAATGTCAACAATAGGCCAAAACTGCGAGTTTTGCTGAATTCTCCATAACATGACCTTGGGGTTCCCGAAACGTTCGGATCGCAACGGGACCCAAAATCAAGGACTAATAGAATACAAAACCGGCGAAATAGGCCCAACATACGAGTTTTGACTAGTGCTTCGTAACTGGACCCCGAGGTTCCCGAAACTTTCGGAACACAGCGGGACCCAAAATTAGTGAGCAATAGGATACAAAACTGGCCACAATAGGCCAAAACTGCGATTTTTTACGAGTTCCCTTTAACCGGAACCCTGGGTTCCCAAAACGTTCGGATCACGGCGGGACCCAAAATAAGTGACTAGTAGCATACAAAATGGGCCTGAATAGGCCAAAACTACGTATTTTGATGAGTTCCACGTAACTGGACCCCGGGGTTCACGAAACATTCGGATCGTAGCGGGACCCAAAATCAGTCACTAGTGGCATAGAAAATTGGCCGGAATAGGCCAAAACTGCGAGTTTTGACGAGTTCTCCGTAACCGGACCCCGGGGTTCCTGAAACGATCGAATCGGAGGAGGACCCAAAATTTGTGCGTAATAGCATACAAAACTAGCCAGACTTGGCCAAAACTGCGAGTTTTGACGAGTTCCCCGTAACCGGACCTTGGGGTTCCCAAAATGTTCACACCGCAGTGAGATCTAAAATCAGGGAGTACTAACATACAAAACTAGCCGAAATAGACCAAAACTACGAATTTTGACGAGTTCCATGTAACCGGACCCCGTGGTTTCCGAAACGTTCGGATTGTAGTGGGACCCAAAATCAGTGACTAATAGCATACAAAACTGGCCACAATAGGCCAAAACTATGAGTGTTCGCGAGTTCTCAGTAACCGGACCTTGAGGTTCCCGAAACGTTTGGGTCGCAATGTGACCCAAAATCAAGGACTAATAGCATAGAAAGTCGTCCGAAATAGGCCAAAATTGGGAGTTTTGGTGAGTTCCCCGTAACCGGACATCAAGGTTCCCAAAACGTTCGGATCGCAGCGGGACCCAAAATCAGTGAGCAATAGCATACAAAACTTGCCACAATAGGCCAAAACTACGATTTTTTACGAGTTCCCCGTAACGGGACCCCGGGGTTCCCGAAACGTTCGGATCACAACAGGACTCAAAATTTGTGACTAATAGCATAAAAAACGGGCCGGAATAGGCCAAAACTGTGTGTTTTGACGAGTTCCACGTAACCGGATTCCGGGGTTCCCGAAACGTTCGAATTACTGGAGGACCCAAAATCGGTGTGTAATAGCCTACAAAACTAGCCAGAATAGGCCAAAACTGCGAGTTCTGACGAGTTCCCCGTAACCGGACCTCCGGGTTCCCGAAACGTTCACACCGCAGCGGGACCCAATATCAGGGAGTAATAACATACAAAACTAGCCGGAATAGTCCAAAACTCCGAGTTTTTACGAGGTCCACGTAACCGGACCCCGGGGTTCCCTAAACATTCAGATCGTACTAGGACCCAAAATCAGTGACTAATAGCATAAAAAAATGTCAACAATAGGCCAAAACTGCGAGTTTTGCTGAATTCTCCATAACATGACCTTGGGGTTCCCGAAACGTTCGGATCGCAACGGGACCCAAAATCAAGGACTAATAGAATACAAAACCGGCGGAAATAGGCCCAACATACGAGTTTTGACTAGTGCTTCGTAACTGGACCCCGAGGTTCCCGAAACTTTCGGAACACAGCGGGACCCAAAATTAGTGAGCAATAGGATACAAAACTGGCCACAATAGGCCAAAACTGCGATTTTTTACGAGTTCCCTTTAACCGGAACCCTGGGTTCCCAAAACGTTCGGATCACGGCGGGACCCAAAATAAGTGACTAGTAGCATACAAAATGGGCCTGAATAGGCCAAAACTACGTATTTTGACGAGTTCCACGTAACTGGACCCCGGGGTTCACGAAACATTCGGATCGTAGCGGGACCCAAAATCAGTCACTAGTGGCATAGAAAATTGGCCGGAATAGGCCAAAACTGCGAGTTTTGACGAGTTCTCCGTAACCGGACCCCGGGGTTCCCGAAACGATCGAATCGGAGGAGGACCCAAAATTTGTGCGTAATAGCATACAAAACTAGCCAGACTTGGCCAAAACTGCGAGTTTTGACGAGTTCCCCGTAACCGGACCTTGGGGTTCCCAAAATGTTCACACCGCAGTGAGATCTAGAATCAGGGAGTACTAACATACAAAACTAGCCGAAATAGACCAAAACTACGAATTTTGACGAGTTCCACGTAACCGGACCCCGGGGTTTCCGAAACGTTCGGATTGTAGTGGGACCCAAAATCAGTGACTAATAGCATACAAAACTGGCCACAATAGGCCAAAACTATGAGTGTTCGCGAGTTCTCAGTAACCGGACCTTGAGGTTCCCGAAACGTTTGGGTCGCAATGTGACCCAAAATCAAGGACTAATAGCGTAGAAAGTCGTCCGAAATAGGCCAAAATTGGGAGTTTTGGTGAGTTCCCCGTAACCGGACATCAAGGTTCCCAAAACGTTCGGATCGCAGCGGGACCCAAAATCAGTGAGCAGTAGCATACAAAACTTGCCACAATAGGCCAAAACTGCGATTTTTTAGGAGTTCCCCGTAACGGGACCCCGGGGTTCCCGAAACGTTCGGATCACAATAGGACTCAATATTTGTGACTAATAGCATAAAAAACGGGCCGGAATAGGCCAAAACTGTGTGTTTTGACGAGTTCCACGTAACCGGATTCCGGGGTTCCCTAAACGTTCGAATTACTGGAGGACCCAAAGTCGGTGTGTAATAGCCTACAAAACTAGCCAGAATAGGCCAAAACTGCGAGTTCTGACGAGTTCCCCGTAACCGGACCTCCGGGTTCCCGAAACGTTCACACCGCAGCGGGACCCAATATCAGGGAGTAATAACATACAAAACTAGCCGGAATAGTCCAAAACTCCGAGTTTTTACGAGGTCCACGTAACCGGACCCCGGGGTTCCCTAAACATTCAGATCGTACTAGGACCCAAAATCAGTGACTAATAGCATAAAAAAATGTCAACAATAGGCCAAAACTGCGAGTTTTGCTGAATTCTCCATAACATGACCTTGGGGTTCCCGAAACGTTCGGATCGCAACGGGACCCAAAATCAAGGACTAATAGAATACAAAACCGGCGGAAATAGGCCCAGCATACGAGTTTTGACTAGTGCTTCGTAACTGGACCCCGAGGTTCCCGAAACTTTCGGAACACAGCGGGACCCAAAATTAGTGAGCAATAGGATACAAAACTGGCCACAATAGGCCAAAACTGCGATTTTTTACGAGTTCCCTTTAACCGGAACCCTGGGTTCCCAAAACGTTCGGATCACGGCGGGACCCAAAATAAGTGACTAGTAGCATACAAAATGGGCCTGAATAGGCCAAAACCGCGAGTTTTGACGAGTTCCACGTAACTGGACCCCGGGGTTCACGAAACGTTCGGATCGTAGCGGGACCCAAAATCAGTCACTAGTGGCATAGAAAATTGGCCGGAATAGGCCAAAACTGCGAGTTTTGACGAGTTCTCCGTAACCGGACCCCGGGGTTCCCGAAACGATCGAATCGGAGGAGGACCCAAAATCTGTGCGTAATAGCATACAAAACTAGCCAGACTTGGCCAAAACTGCGAGTTTTGACGAGTTCCCCGTAACCGGACCTTGGGGTTCCCAAAATGTTCACACCGCAGTGAGATCTAGAATCAGGGAGTACTAACATACAAAACTAGCCGAAATAGACCAAAACTACGAATTTTGACGAGTTCCACGTAACCGGACCCCGGGGTTTCCGAAACGTTCGGATTGTAGTGGGACCCAAAATCAGTGACTAATAGCATACAAAACTGGCCACAATAGGCCAAAACTATGAGTGTTCGCGAGTTCTCAGTAACCGGACCTTGAGGTTCCCGAAACGTTTGGGTCGCAATGTGACCCAAAATCAAGGACTAATAGCGTAGAAAGTCGTCCGAAATAGGCCAAAATTGGGAGTTTTGGTGAGTTCCCCGTAACCGGACATCAAGGTTCCCAAAACGTTCGGATCGCAGCGGGACCCAAAATCAGTGAGCAGTAGCATACAAAACTTGCCACAATAGGCCAAAACTGCGATTTTTTAGGAGTTCCCCGTAACGGGACCCCGGGGTTCCCGAAACGTTCGGATCACAATAGGACTCAATATTTGTGACTAATAGCATAAAAAACGGGCCGGAATAGGCCAAAACTGTGTGTTTTGACGAGTTCCACGTAACCGGATTCCGGGGTTCCCTAAACGTTCGAATTACTGGAGGACCCAAAGTCGGTGTGTAATAGCCTACAAAACTAGCCAGAATAGGCCAAAACTGCGAGTTCTGACGAGTTCCCCGTAACCGGACCTCCGGGTTCCCGAAACGTTCACACCGCAGCGGGACCCAATATCAGGGAGTAATAACATACAAAACTAGCCGGAATAGTCCAAAACTCCGAGTTTTTACGAGGTCCACGTAACCGGACCCCGGGGTTCCCTAAACATTCAGATCGTACTAGGACCCAAAATCAGTGACTAATAGCATAAAAAAATGTCAACAATAGGCCAAAACTGCGAGTTTTGCTGAATTCTCCATAACATGACCTTGGGGTTCCCGAAACGTTCGGATCGCAACGGGACCCAAAATCAAGGACTAATAGAATACAAAACCGGCGGAAATAGGCCCAGCATACGAGTTTTGACTAGTGCTTCGTAACTGGACCCCGAGGTTCCCGAAACTTTCGGAACACAGCGGGACCCAAAATTAGTGAGCAATAGGATACAAAACTGGCCACAATAGGCCAAAACTGCGATTTTTTACGAGTTCCCTTTAACCGGAACCCTGGGTTCCCAAAACGTTCGGATCACGGCGGGACCCAAAATAAGTGACTAGTAGCATACAAAATGGGCCTGAATAGGCCAAAACCGCGAGTTTTGACGAGTTCCACGTAACTGGACCCCGGGGTTCACGAAACGTTCGGATCGTAGCGGGACCCAAAATCAGTCACTAGTGGCATAGAAAATTGGCCGGAATAGGCCAAAACTGCGAGTTTTGACGAGTTCTCCGTAACCGGACCCCGGGGTTCCCGAAACGATCGAATCGGAGGAGGACCCAAAATCTGTGCGTAATAGCATACAAAACTAGCCAGACTTGGCCAAAACTGCGAGTTTTGACGAGTTCCCCGTAACCGGACCTTGGGGTTCCCAAAATGTTCACACCGCAGTGAGATCTAGAATCAGGGAGTACTAACATACAAAACTAGCCGAAATAGACCAAAACTACGAATTTTGACGAGTTCCACGTAACCGGACCCCGGGGTTTCCGAAACGTTCGGATTGTAGTGGGACCCAAAATCAGTGACTAATAGCATACAAAACTGGCCACAATAGGCCAAAACTATGAGTGTTCGCGAGTTCTCAGTAACCGGACCTTGAGGTTCCCGAAACGTTTGGGTCGCAATGTGACCCAAAATCAAGGACTAATAGCGTAGAAAGTCGTCCGAAATAGGCCAAAATTGGGAGTTTTGGTGAGTTCCCCGTAACCGGACATCAAGGTTCCCAAAACGTTCGGATCGCAGCGGGACCCAAAATCAGTGAGCAGTAGCATACAAAACTTGCCACAATAGGCCAAAACTGCGATTTTTTAGGAGTTCCCCGTAACGGGACCCCGGGGTTCCCGAAACGTTCGGATCACAATAGGACTCAATATTTGTGACTAATAGCATAAAAAACGGGCCGGAATAGGCCAAAACTGTGTGTTTTGACGAGTTCCACGTAACCGGATTCCGGGGTTCCCTAAACGTTCGAATTACTGGAGGACCCAAAGTCGGTGTGTAATAGCCTACAAAACTAGCCAGAATAGGCCAAAACTGCGAGTTCTGACGAGTTCCCCGTAACCGGACCTCCGGGTTCCCGAAACGTTCACACCGCAGCGGGACCCAATATCAGGGAGTAATAACATACAAAACTAGCCGGAATAGTCCAAAACTCCGAGTTTTTACGAGGTCCACGTAACCGGACCCCGGGGTTCCCTAAACATTCAGATCGTACTAGGACCCAAAATCAGTGACTAATAGCATAAAAAAATGTCAACAATAGGCCAAAACTGCGAGTTTTGCTGAATTCTCCATAACATGACCTTGGGGTTCCCGAAACGTTCGGATCGCAACGGGACCCAAAATCAAAGACTAATAGAATACAAAACCGGCGGAAATAGGCCCAGCATACGAGTTTTGACTAGTGCTTCGTAACTGGACCCCGAGGTTCCCGAAACTTTCGGAACACAGCGGGACCCAAAATTAGTGAGCAATAGGATACAAAACTGGCCACAATAGGCCAAAACTGCGATTTTTTACGAGTTCCCTTTAACCGGAACCCTGGGTTCCCAAAACGTTCGGATCACGGCGGGACCCAAAATAAGTGACTAGTAGCATACAAAATGGGCCTGAATAGGCCAAAACCGCGAGTTTTGACAAGTTCCACGTAACTGGACCCCGGGGTTCACGAAACGTTCGGATCGTAGCGGGACCCAAAATCAGTCACTAGTGGCATAGAAAACTGGCCGGAATAGGCCAAAACTGCGAGTTTTGACGAGTTCTCCGTAACCGGACCCCGGGGTTCCCGAAACGATCGAATCGGAGGAGGACCCAAAATCTGTGCGTAATAGCATACAAAACTAGCCAGACTTGGCCAAAACTGCGAGTTTTGACGAGTTCCCCGTAACCGGACCTTGGGGTTCCCAAAATGTTCACACCGAAGTGAGATCTAAAATCAGGGAGTACTAACATACAAAACTAGCCGAAATAGACCAAAACTACGAATTTTGAAGAGTTCCACGTAACCAGACCCCGGGGTTTCCGAAACGTTCGGATTGTAGTGGGACCCAAAATCAGTGACTAATAGCATACAAAATTGGCCACAATAGGCCAAACTATGAGTGTTCGCGAGTTCTCAGTAACCGGACCTTGAGGTTCCCGAAACGTTTGGGTCGCAATGTGACCCAAAATCAAGGACTAATAGCATAGAAAGTCGTCCGAATTAGGCCAAAATTGGGAGTTTTGGTGAGTTCCCCGTAACCGGACATCAAGGTTCCCAAAACGTTCGGATCGCAGCGGGACCCAAAATCAGTGAGCAATAGCATACAAAACTTGCCACAATAGGCCAAAACTACGATTTTTTACGAGTTCCCCGTAACGGGACCCCGGGGTTCCCGAAACGTTCGGATCACAACGGGACTCAAAATTTGTGACTAATAGCATAAAAAACGGGCCGGAATAGGCCAAAACTGTGTGTTTTGACGAGTTCCACGTAACCGGATTCCGGGGTTCCCGAAACGTTCGTATTACTGGAGGACCCAAAATCGGTGTGTAATAGCCTACAAAACTAGCCAGAATAGGTCAAAACTGCGAGTTCTGACGAGTTCCCCGTAACCGGACCTCCGGGTTCCCGAAACGTTCACACCGCAGCGGGACCCAACATCAGGGAGTAATAACATACAAAACTAGCCGGAATAGTCCAAAACTCCGAGTTTTTACGAGGTCCACGTAACCGGACCCCGGGGTTCCCTAAAAATTCAGATCGTACTAGGACCCAAAATCAGTGACTAATAGCATAAAAGAATGTCAACAATAGGGCAAAACTGTGAGTTTTGCTGAATTCTCCATAAGATGACCTTGGGGTTCCCGAAACGTACGGATCGCAACGGGACCCAAAATCAAGGACTAATAGAATACAAAACCGGCCGAAATAGGCCCAACATACGAGTTTTGACTAGTGCTTCGTAACTGGACCCCGAGGTTCCCGAAACTTTTGGAACACAGCGGGACCCAAAATTAGTGAGCAATAGGATACAAAATTGGCCACAATAGGCCAAAACTGCGATTTTTTACGAGTTCCCTTTAACCGGAACCCTGGGTTCCCAAAACGTTCGGATCACGGCGGGACGCAAAATAAGTGACTAGTAGCATACAAAATGGGCCTGAATAGGCCAAAACTACGTATTTTGACGAGTTCCACGTAACTGGACCCCGGGGTTCACGAAACATTCGGATCGTAGCGGGACCCAAAATCAGTCACTAGTGGCATAGAAAATTGGCCGGAATAGGCCAAAACTGCGAGTTTTGACGAGTTCTCCGTAACCGGACCCCGGGGTTCCCGAAACGATCGAATCGGAGGAGGACCCAAAATTTGTGCGTAATAGCATACAAAACTAGCCAGACTTGGCCAGAACTGCGAGTTTTGACGAGTTCCCCGTAACCGGACCTTGGGGTTCCCAAAATGTTCACACCGCAGTGAGATCTAGAATCAGGGAGTACTAACATACAAAACTAGCCGAAATAGACCAAAACTACGAATTTTGACGAGTTCCACGTAACCGGACCCCGGGGTTTCCGAAACGTTCGGATTGTAGTGGGACCCAAAATCAGTGACTAATAGCATACAAAACTGGCCACAATAGGCCAAAACTATGAGTGTTCGCGAGTTCTCAGTAACCGGACCTTGAGGTTCCCGAAACGTTTGGGTCGCAATGTGACCCAAAATCAAGGACTAATAGCGTAGAAAGTCGTCCGAAATAGGCCAAAATTGGGAGTTTTGGTGAGTTCCCCGTAACCGGACATCAAGGTTCCCAAAACGTTCGGATCGCAGCGGGACCCAAAATCAGTGAGCAGTAGCATACAAAACTTGCCACAATAGGCCAAAACTGCGATTTTTTAGGAGTTCCCCGTAACGGGACCCCGGGGTTCCCGAAACGTTCGGATCACAATAGGACTCAATATTTGTGACTAATAGCATAAAAAAACGGGCCGGAATAGGCCAAAACTGTGTGTTTTGACGAGTTCCACGTAACCGGATTCCGGGGTTCCCTAAACGTTCGAATTACTGGAGGACCCAAAGTCGGTGTGTAATAGCCTACAAAACTAGCCAGAATAGGCCAAAACTGCGAGTTCTGACGAGTTCCCCGTAACCGGACCTCCGGGTTCCCGAAACGTTCACACCGCAGCGGGACCCAATATCAGGGAGTAATAACATACAAAACTAGCCGGAATAGTCCAAAACTCCGAGTTTTTACGAGGTCCACGTAACCGGACCCCGGGGTTCCCTAAACATTCAGATCGTACTAGGACCCAAAATCAGTGACTAATAGCATAAAAAAATGTCAACAATAGGCCAAAACTGCGAGTTTTGCTGAATTCTCCATAACATGACCTTGGGGTTCCCGAAACGTTCGGATCGCAACGGGACCCAAAATCAAAGACTAATAGAATACAAAACCGGCGGAAATAGGCCCAGCATACGAGTTTTGACTAGTGCTTCGTAACTGGACCCCGAGGTTCCCGAAACTTTCGGAACACAGCGGGACCTAAAATTAGTGAGCAATAGGATACAAAACTGGCCACAATAGGCCAAAACTGCGATTTTTTACGAGTTCCCTTTAACCGGAACCCTGGGTTCCCAAAACGTTCGGATCACGGCGGGACCCAAAATAAGTGACTAGTAGCATACAAAATGGGCCTGAATAGGCCAAAACCGCGAGTTTTGACAAGTTCCACGTAACTGGACCCCGGGGTTCACGAAACGTTCGGATCGTAGCGGGACCCAAAATCAGTCACTAGTGGCATAGAAAACTGGCCGGAATAGGCCAAAACTGCGAGTTTTGACGAGTTCTCCGTAACCGGACCCCGGGGTTCCCGAAACGATCGAATCGGAGGAGGACCCAAAATCTGTGCGTAATAGCATACAAAACTAGCCAGACTTGGCCAAAACTGCGAGTTTTGACGAGTTCCCCGTAACCGGACCTTGGGGTTCCCAAAATGTTCACACCGAAGTGAGATCTAAAATCAGGGAGTACTAACATACAAAACTAGCCGAAATAGACCAAAACTACGAATTTTGAAGAGTTCCACGTAACCGGACCCCGGGGTTTCCGAAACGTTCGGATTGTAGTGGGACCCAAAATCAGTGACTAATAGCATACAAAATTGGCCACAATAGGCCAAACTATGAGTGTTCGCGAGTTCTCAGTAACCGGACCTTGAGGTTCCCGAAACGTTTGGGTCGCAATGTGACCCAAAAGCAAGGACTAATAGCATAGAAAGTCGTCCGAATTAGGCCAAAATTGGGAGTTTTGGTGAGTTCCCCGTAACCGGACATCAAGGTTCCCAAAACGTTCGGATCGCAGCGGGACCCAAAATCAGTGAGCAGTAGCATACAAAACTTGCCACAATAGGCCAAAACTACGATTTTTTACGAGTTCCCCGTAACGGGACCCCGGGGTTCCCGAAACGTTCGGATCACAACGGGACTCAAAATTTGTGACTAATAGCATAAAAAACGGGCCGGAATAGGCCAAAACTGTGTGTTTTGACGAGTTCCACGTAACCGGATTCCGGGGTTCCCGAAACGTTCGTATTACTGGAGGACCCAAAATCGGTGTGTAATAGCCTACAAAACTAGCCAGAATAGGTCAAAACTGCGAGTTCTGACGAGTTCCCCGTAACCGGACCTCCGGGTTCCCGAAACGTTCACACCGCAGCGGGACCCAACATCAGGGAGTAATAACATACAAAACTAGCCGGAATAGTCCAAAACTCCGAGTTTTTACGAGGTCCACGTAACCGGACCCCGGGGTTCCCTAAAAATTCAGATCGTACTAGGACCCAAAATCAGTGACTAATAGCATAAAAGAATGTCAACAATAGGGCAAAACTGTGAGTTTTGCTGAATTCTCCATAAGATGACCTTGGGGTTCCCGAAACGTACGGATCGCAACGGGACCCAAAATCAAGGACTAATAGAATACAAAACCGGCCGAAATAGGCCCAACATACGAGTTTTGACTAGTGCTTCGTAACTGGACCCCGAGGTTCCCGAAACTTTTGGAACACAGCGGGACCCAAAATTAGTGAGCAATAGGATACAAAATTGGCCACAATAGGCCAAAACTGCGATTTTTTACGAGTTCCCTTTAACCGGAACCCTGGGTTCCCAAAACGTTCGGATCACGGCGGGACGCAAAATAAGTGACTAGTAGCATACAAAATGGGCCTGAATAGGCCAAAACCGCGAGTTTTGACGAGTTCCACGTAACTGGACCCCGGGGTTCACGAAACGTTCGGATCGTAGCGGGACCCAAAATCAGTCACTAGTGGCATAGAAAACTGGCCGGAATAGGCCAAAACTGCGAGTTTTGACGAGTTCTCCGTAACCGGACCCCGGGGTTCCCGAAACGATCGAATCGGAGGAGGACCCAAAATCTGTGCGTAATAGCATACAAAACTAGCCAGACTTGGCCAAAACTGCGAGTTTTGACGAGTTCCCCGTAACCGGACCTTGGGGTTCCCAAAATGTTCACACCGCAGTGAGATCTAAAATCAGGGAGTACTAACATACAAAACTAGCCGAAATAGACCAAAACTACGAATTTTGACGAGTTCCACGTAACCGGACCCCGGGGTTTCCGAAACGTTCGGATTGTAGTGGGACCCAAAATCACTGACTAATAGCATACAAAACTGGCCACAATAGGCCAAAACTATGAGTGTTCCCGAGTTCTCAGTAACCGGACCTTGAGGTTCCCGAAACGTTTGGGTCGCAATGTGACCCAAAAGCAAGGACTAATAGCATAGAAAGTCGTCCGAAATAGGCCAAAATTGGGAGTTTTGGTGAGTTCCCCGTAACCGGACATCAAGGTTCCCAAAACGTTCGGATCGCAGCGGGACCCAAAATCAGTGAGCAGTAGCATACAAAACTTGCCACAATAGGCCAAAACTGCGATTTTTTACGAGTTCCCCGTAACGGGACCCCGGGGTTCCCGAAACGTTCGGATCACAACGGGACTCAAAATTTGTGACTAATAGCATACAAAACGGGCCGGAATAGGCCAAAACTGTGTGTTTTGACGAGTTCCACGTAACCGGATTCCGGGGTTCCCGAAACGTTCGAATTACTGGAGGACCCAAAATCGGTGTGTAATAGCCTACAAAACTAGCCAGAATAGGCCAAAACTGCGAGTTCTGACGAGTTCCCCGTAACCGGACCTCCGGGTTCCCGAAACGTTCACACCGCAGCGGGACCCAATATCAGGGAGTAATAACATACAAAACTAGCCGGAATAGTCCAAAACTCCGAGTTTTTACGAGGTCCACGTAACCGGACCCCGGGGTTCCCTAAACATTCAGATCGTACTAGGACCCAAAATCAGTGACTAATAGCATAAAAAAATGTCAACAATAGGCCAAAACTGCGAGTTTTGCTGACTTCTCCATAACATGACCTTGGGGTTCCCGAAACGTTCGGATCGCAACGGGACCCAAAATCAAGGACTAATAGAATACAAAACCGGCCGAAATAGGCCCAACATACGAGTTTTGACTAGTGCTTCGTAACTGGACCCCGAGGTTCCCGAAACTTTTGGAACACAACGGGACCCAAAATTAGTGAGCTATAGGATACAAAACTGGCTACAATAGGCCAAAACTGCGAGTTTTGACGAGTTCCCTCTAACCGGACCTTGGGGTTGCCGAAACGTTCACACCGCGGTGGGACCCAATATTAGACCAAAACCGCGAGTTTTGACGAGTTCCACGTAACTGGACCCCGGGGTTCACGAAACGTTCGGATCGTAGCGGGACCCAAAATCAGTCACTAGTGGCATAGAAAACTGGCCGGAATAGGCCAAAACTGCGAGTTTTGACGAGTTCTCCGTAATCGGACCCCGGGGTTCCCGAAACGATCGAATCGGAGGAGGACCCAAAATCTGTGCGTAATAGCATACAAAACTAGCCAGACTTGGCCAAAACTGCGAGTTTTGACGAGTTCCCCGTAACCGGACCTTGGGGTTCCCAAAATGTTCACACCGCAGTGAGATCTAAAATCAGGGAGTACTAACATACAAAACTAGCCGAAATAGACCAAAACTACGAATTTTGACGAGTTCCACGTAACCGGACCCCGGGGTTTCCGAAACGTTCGGATTGTAGTGGGACCCAAAATCAGTGACTAATAGCATACAAAACTGGCCACAATAGGCCAAAACTATGAGTGTTCCCGAGTTCTCAGTAACCGGACCTTGAGGTTCCCGAAACGTTTGGGTCGCAATGTGACCCAAAAGCAAGAACTAATAGCATAGAAAGTCGTCCGAAATAGGCCAAAATTGGGAGTTTTGGTGAGTTCCCCGTAACCGGACATCAAGGTTCCCAAAATGTTCGGATCGCAGCGGGACCCAAAATCAGTGAGCAATAGCATACAAAACTTGCCACAATAGGCCAAAACTGCGATTTTTTACGAGTTCCCCGTAACGGGACCCCGGGGTTCCCGAAACGTTCGGATCACAACGGGACTCAAAATTTGTGACTAATAGCATACAAAACGGGCCGGAATAGGCCAAAACTGTGTGTTTTGACGAGTTCCACGTAACCGGATTCCGGGGTTCCCGAAACGTTCGAATTACTGGAGGACCCAAAATCGGTGTGTAATAGCCTACAAAACTAGCCAGAATAGGCCAAAACTGGGAGTTCCGACGAGTTCCCCGTAACCGGACCTCCGGGTTCCCGAAACGTTCACACCGCAGCGGGACCCAATATCAGGGAGTAATAACATACAAAACTAGCCGGAATAGTCCAAAACTCCGAGTTTTTAGGAGGTCCACGTAACCGGACCCCGGGGTTCCCTAAACATTCAGATCGTACTAGGACCCAAAATCAGTGACTAATAGCATAAAAAAATGTCAACAATAGGCCAAAACTGCGAGTTTTGCTGACTTCTCCATAACATGACCTTGGGGTTCCCGAAACGTTCGGATCGCAACGGGACCCAAAATCAAGGACTAATAGAATACAAAACCGGCGGAAATAGGCCCAACATACGAGTTTTGACTAGTGCTTCGTAACTGGACCCCGAGGTTCCCGAAACTTTTGGAACACAACGGGACCCAAAATTAGTGAGCAATAGGATACAAAACTGGCCACAATAGGCCAAAACTGCGAGTTTTGACGAGTTCCCTCTAACCGGACCTTGGGGTTACCGAAACGTTCACACCGCGGTGGGACCCAATATTAGACCAAAACCGCGAGTTTTGACAAGTTCCACGTAACTGGACCCCGGGGTTCACAAAACGTTCGGATCGTAGCGGGACCCAAAATCAGTCACTAGTGGCATAGAAAATTGGCCGGAATAGGCCAAAACTGCGAGTTTTGACGAGTTCTCCGTAACCGGACCCCGGGGTTCCCGAAACGAT
Source organism: Hordeum vulgare subsp. vulgare (assembly GCF_904849725.1). NCBI lineage: Eukaryota > Viridiplantae > Streptophyta > Magnoliopsida > Poales > Poaceae > Hordeum > Hordeum vulgare. The sequence goes on from NW_025422512.1 coordinate 81,559, forward strand.
CGAATCGGAGGAGGACCCAAAATCTGTGCGTAATAGCATACAAAACTAGCCAGACTTGGCCAAAACTGCGAGTTTTGACGAGTTCCCCGTAACCGGACCTTGGGGTTCCCAAAATGTTCACACCGCAGTGAGATCTAAAATCAGGGAGTACTAACATACAAAACTAGCCGAAATAGACCAAAACTACGAATTTTGACGAGTTCCACGTAACCGAACATCGGGGTTTCCGAAACGTTCGGATTGTAGTGGGACCCAAAATCAGTGACTAATAGCATACAAAACTGGCCACAGTAGGCCAAAACTATGAGTGTTCGCGAGTTCTCAGTAACCGGACCTTGAGGTTCCCGAAACGTTTGGGTCGCAATGTGACCCAAAATCAAGGACTAATACCATAGAAAGTCGTCCGAAATAGGCCAAAATTGGAAGTTTTGGTGAGTTCCCCGTAACCGGACATCAAGGTTCCCAAAACGTTCGGATCGCAGCGGGACCCAAAATCAGTGAGCAGTAGCATACAAAACTTGCCACAATAGGCCAAAACTGCGATTTTTTACGAGTTCCCCGTAACGGGACCCCGGGGTTCCCGAAACGTTCGGATCACAACGGGACTCAAAATTTGTGACTAATAGCATACAAAACGGGCCGGAATAGGCCAAAATTGTGTGTTTTGACGAGTTCCACGTAACCGGATTCCGGGGTTCCCGAAACGTTCGAATTACTGGAGGACCCAAAATCGGTGTGTAATAGCCTACAAAACTAGCCAGAATAGGCCAAAACTGCGAGTTCTGACGAGTTCCCCGTAACCGGACCTCCGGGTTCCCGAAACGTTCACACCGCAGCGGGACCCAATATCAGGGAGTAATAACATACAAAACTAGCCGGAATAGTCCAAAACTCCGAGTTTTTAGGAGGTCCACGTAACCGGACCCCGGGGTTCCCTAAACATTCAGATCGTACTAGGACCCAAAATCAGTGACTAATAGCATAAAAAAATGTCAACAATAGGCCAAAACTGCGAGTTTTGCTGACTTCTCCATAACATGACCTTGGGGTTCCCGAAACGTTCGGATCGCAACGGGACCCAAAATCAAGGACTAATAGAATACAAAACCGGCGGAAATAGGCCCAACATACGAGTTTTGACTAGTGCTTCGTAACTGGACCCCGAGGTTCCCGAAACTTTTGGAACACAACGGGACCCAAAATTAGTGAGCAATAGGATACAAAACTGGCCACAATAGGCCAAAACTGCGAGTTTTGACGAGTTCCCTCTAACCGGACCTTGGGGTTACCGAAACGTTCACACCGCGGTGGGACCCAATATTAGACCAAAACCGCGAGTTTTGACAAGTTCCACCTAACTGGACCCCGGGGTTCACGAAACGTTCGGATCGTAGCGGGACCCAAAATCAGTCACTAGTGGCATAGAAAATTGGCCGGAATAGGCCAAAACTGCGAGTTTTGACGAGTTTCCGTAACCGGACCCCGGGGTTCCCGAAACGATCGAATCGGAGGAGGACCCAAAATCTGTGCGTAATAGCATACAAAACTAGCCAGACTTGGCCAAAACTGCGAGTTTAGACGAGTTCCCCGTAACCGGACCTTGGGGTTCCCAAAATGTTCACACCGTAGTGAGATCTAAAATCAGGGAGTACTAACATACAAAACTAGCCGAAATAGACCAAAACTACGAATTTTGACGAGTTCCACGTAACCGAACATCGGGGTTTCCGAAACGTTCGGATTGTAGTGGGACCCAAAATCAGTGACTAATAGCATACAAAACTGGCCACAATAGGCCAAAACTATGAGTGTTCGCGAGTTCTCAGTAACCGGACCTTGAGGTTCCCGAAACGTTTGGGTCGCAATGTGACCCAAAATCAAGGACTAATAGCATAGAAAGTCGTCCGGAATAGGCCAAAATTGGAAGTTTTGGTGAGTTCCCCGTAACCGGACATCAAGGTTCCCAAAACGTTCGGATCGCAGCGGGACCCAAAATCAGTGAGCAGTAGCATACAAAACTTGCCACAATAGGCCAAAACTGCGATTTTTTACGAGTTCCCCGTAACGGGACCCCGGGGTTCCCGAAACGTTCGGATCACAACGGGACTCAAAATTTGTGACTAATAGCATACAAAACGGGCCGGAATAGGCCAAAATTGTGTGTTTTGACGAGTTCCACGTAACCGGATTCCGGGGTTCCCGAAACGTTCGAATTACTGGAGGACCCAAAATCGGTGTGTAATAGCCTACAAAACTAGCCAGAATAGGCCAAAACTGCGAGTTCTGACGAGTTCCCCGTAACCGGACCTCCGGGTTCCCGAAACGTTCACACCGCAGCGGGACCCAATATCAGGGAGTAATAACATACAAAACTAGCCGGAATAGTCCAAAACTCCGAGTTTTTAGGAGGTCCACGTAACCAGACCCCGGGGTTCCCTAAACATTCAGATCGTACTAGGACCCAAAATCAGTGACTAATAGCATAAAAAAATGTCAACAATAGGCCAAAACTGCGAGTTTTGCTGACTTCTCCATAACATGACCTTGGGGTTCCCGAAACGTTCGGATCGCAACGGGACCCAAAATCAAGGACTAATAGAATACAAAACCGGCGGAAATAGGCCCAACATACGAGTTTTGACTAGTGCTTCGTAACTGGACCCCGAGGTTCCCGAAACTTTTGGAACACAACGGGACCCAAAATTAGTGAGCAATAGGATACAAAACTGGCCACAATAGGCCAAAACTGCGAGTTTTGACGAGTTCCCTCTAACCGGACCTTGGGGTTGCCGAAACGTTCACACCGCGGTGGGACCCAATATTAGACCAAAACCGCGAGTTTTGACAACTTCCACGTAACTGGACCCCGGGGTTCACGAAACGTTCGGATCGTAGCGGGACCCAAAATCAGTCACTAGTGGCATAGAAAACTGGCCGGAATAGGCCAAAACTGCGAGTTTTGACGAGTTCTCCGTAACCGGACCCCGGGGTTCCCGAAACGATCGAATCGGAGGAGGACCCAAAATCTGTGCGTAATAGCATACAAAACTAGCCAGACTTGGCCAAAACTGCGAGTTTTGACGAGTTCCCCGTAACCGGACCTTGGGGTTCCCAAAATGTTCACACCGCAGTGAGATCTAAAATCAGGGAGTACTAACATACAAAACTAGCCGAAATAGACCAAAACTACGAATTTTGACGAGGTCCACGTAACCGGACCCCGGGGTTCCCTAAACATTCAGATCGTACTAGGACCCAAAATCAGTGACTAATAGCATAAAAAAATGTCAACAATAGGCCAAAACTGCGAGTTTTGCTGACTTCTCCATAACATGACCTTGGGGTTCCCGAAACGTTCGGATCGCAACGGGACCCAAAATCAAGGACTAATAGAATACAAAACCGGCGGAAATAGGCCCAACATACGAGTTTTGACTAGTGCTTCGTAACTGGACCCCGAGGTTCCCGAAACTTTTGGAACACAACGGGACCCAAAATTAGTGAGCAATAGGATACAAAACTGGCCACAATAGGCCAAAACTGCGAGTTTTGACGAGTTCCCTCTAACCGGACCTTGGGGTTACCGAAACGTTCACACCGCGGTGGGACCCAATATTAGACCAAAACCGCGAGTTTTGACAAGTTCCACGTAACTGGACCCCGGGGTTCACGAAACGTTCGGATCGTAGCGGGACCCAAAATCAGTCACTAGTGGCATAGAAAATTGGCCGGAATAGGCCAAAACTGCGAGTTTTGACGAGTTCTCCGTAACCGGACCCCGGGGTTCCCGAAACGATCGAATCGGAGGAGGACCCAAAATCTGTGCGTAATAGCATACAAAACTAGCCAGACTTGGCCAAAACTGCGAGTTTTGACGAGTTCCCCGTAACCGGACCTTGGGGTTCCCAAAATGTTCACACCGCAGTGAGATCTAAAATCAGGGAGTACTAACATACAAAACTAGCCGAAATAGACCAAAACTACGAATTTTGACGAGTTCCACGTAACCGAACATCGGGGTTTCCGAAACGTTCGGATTGTAGTGGGACCCAAAATCAGTGACTAATAGCATACAAAACTGGCCACAGTAGGCCAAAACTATGAGTGTTCGCGAGTTCTCAGTAACCGGACCTTGAGGTTCCCGAAACGTTTGGGTCGCAATGTGACCCAAAATCAAGGACTAATACCATAGAAAGTCGTCCGAAATAGGCCAAAATTGGAAGTTTTGGTGAGTTCCCCGTAACCGGACATCAAGGTTCCCAAAACGTTCGGATCGCAGCGGGACCCAAAATCAGTGAGCAGTAGCATACAAAACTTGCCACAATAGGCCAAAACTGCGATTTTTTACGAGTTCCCCGTAACGGGACCCCGGGGTTCCCGAAACGTTCGGATCACAACGGGACTCAAAATTTGTGACTAATAGCATACAAAACGGGCCGGAATAGGCCAAAATTGTGTGTTTTGACGAGTTCCACGTAACCGGATTCCGGGGTTCCCGAAACGTTCGAATTACTGGAGGACCCAAAATCGGTGTGTAATAGCCTACAAAACTAGCCAGAATAGGCCAAAACTGCGAGTTCTGACGAGTTCCCCGTAACCGGACCACCGGGTTCCCGAAACGTTCACACCGCAGCGGGACCCAATATCAGGGAGTAATAACATACAAAACTAGCCGGAATAGTCCAAAACTCCGAGTTTTTAGGAGGTCCACGTAACCGGACCCCGGGGTTCCCTAAACATTCAGATCGTACTAGGACCCAAAATCAGTGACTAATAGCATAAAAAAATGTCAACAATAGGCCAAAACTGCGAGTTTTGCTGACTTCTCCATAACATGACCTTGGGGTTCCCGAAACGTTCGGATCGCAACGGGACCCAAAATCAAGGACTAATAGAATACAAAACCGGCGGAAATAGGCCCAACATACGAGTTTTGACTAGTGCTTCGTAACTGGACCCCGAGGTTCCCGAAACTTTTGGAACACAACGGGACCCAAAATTAGTGAGCAATAGGATACAAAACTGGCCACAATAGGCCAAAACTGCGAGTTTTGACGAGTTCCCTCTAACCGGACCTTGGGGTTACCGAAACGTTCACACCGCGGTGGGACCCAATATTAGACCAAAACCGCGAGTTTTGACAAGTTCCACGTAACTGGACCCCGGGGTTCACGAAACGTTCGGATCGTAGCGGGACCCAAAATCAGTCACTAGTGGCATAGAAAATTGGCCGGAATAGGCCAAAACTGCGAGTTTTGACGAGTTTCCGTAACCGGACCCCGGGGTTCCCGAAACGATCGAATCGGAGGAGGACCCAAAATCTGTGCGTAATAGCATACAAAACTAGCCAGACTTGGCCAAAACTGCGAGTTTAGACGAGTTCCCCGTAACCGGACCTTGGGGTTCCCAAAATGTTCACACCGTAGTGAGATCTAAAATCAGGGAGTACTAACATACAAAACTAGCCGAAATAGACCAAAACTACGAATTTTGACGAGTTCCACGTAACCGAACATCGGGGTTTCCGAAACGTTCGGATTGTAGTGGGACCCAAAATCAGTGACTAATAGCATACAAAACTGGCCACAATAGGCCAAAACTATGAGTGTTCGCGAGTTCTCAGTAACCGGACCTTGAGGTTCCCGAAACGTTTGGGTCGCAATGTGACCCAAAATCAAGGACTAATAGCATAGAAAGTCGTCCGGAATAGGCCAAAATTGGAAGTTTTGGTGAGTTCCCCGTAACCGGACATCAAGGTTCCCAAAACGTTCGGATCGCAGCGGGACCCAAAATCAGTGAGCAGTAGCATACAAAACTTGCCACAATAGGCCAAAACTGCGATTTTTTACGAGTTCCCCGTAACGGGACCCCGGGGTTCCCGAAACGTTCGGATCACAACGGGACTCAAAATTTGTGACTAATAGCATACAAAACGGGCCGGAATAGGCCAAAATTGTGTGTTTTGACGAGTTCCACGTAACCGGATTCCGGGGTTCCCGAAACGTTCGAATTACTGGAGGACCCAAAATCGGTGTGTAATAGCCTACAAAACTAGCCAGAATAGGCCAAAACTGCGAGTTCTGACGAGTTCCCCGTAACCGGACCTCCGGGTTCCCGAAACGTTCACACCGCAGCGGGACCCAATATCAGGGAGTAATAACATACAAAACTAGCCGGAATAGTCCAAAACTCCGAGTTTTTAGGAGGTCCACGTAACCGGACCCCGGGGTTCCCTAAACATTCAGATCGTACTAGGACCCAAAATCAGTGACTAATAGCATAAAAAAATGTCAACAATAGGCCAAAACTGCGAGTTTTGCTGACTTCTCCATAACATGACCTTGGGGTTCCCGAAACGTTCGGATCGCAACGGGACCCAAAATCAAGGACTAATAGAATACAAAACCGGCGGAAATAGGCCCAACATACGAGTTTTGACTAGTGCTTCGTAACTGGACCCCGAGGTTCCCGAAACTTTTGGAACACAACGGGACCCAAAATTAGTGAGCAATAGGATACAAAACTGGCCACAATAGGCCAAAACTGCGAGTTTTGACGAGTTCCCTCTAACCGGACCTTGGGGTTACCGAAACGTTCACACCGCGGTGGGACCCAATATTAGACCAAAACCGCGAGTTTTGACAAGTTCCACGTAACTGGACCCCGGGGTTCACGAAACGTTCGGATCGTAGCGGGACCCAAAATCAGTCACTAGTGGCATAGAAAATTGGCCGGAATAGGCCAAAACTGCGAGTTTTGACGAGTTTCCGTAACCGGACCCCGGGGTTCCCGAAACGATCGAATCGGAGGAGGACCCAAAATCTGTGCGTAATAGCATACAAAACTAGCCAGACTTGGCCAAAACTGCGAGTTTAGACGAGTTCCCCGTAACCGGACCTTGGGGTTCCCAAAATGTTCACACCGTAGTGAGATCTAAAATCAGGGAGTACTAACATACAAAACTAGCCGAAATAGACCAAAACTACGAATTTTGACGAGTTCCACGTAACCGAACATCGGGGTTTCCCAAACGTTCGGATTGTAGTGGGACCCAAAATCAGTGACTAATAGCATACAAAACTGGCCACAATAGGCCAAAACTATGAGTGTTCGCGAGTTCTCAGTAACCGGACCTTGAGGTTCCCGAAACGTTTGGGTCGCAATGTGACCCAAAATCAAGGACTAATAGCATAGAAAGTCGTCCGGAATAGGCCAAAATTGGAAGTTTTGGTGAGTTCCCCGTAACCGGACATCAAGGTTCCCAAAACGTTCGGATCGCAGCGGGACCCAAAATCAGTGAGCAGTAGCATACAAAACTTGCCACAATAGGCCAAAACTGCGATTTTTTACGAGTTCCCCGTAACGGGACCCCGGGGTTCCCGAAACGTTCGGATCACAACGGGACTCAAAATTTGTGACTAATAGCATACAAAACGGGCCGGAATAGGCCAAAACTGTGTGTTTTGACGAGTTCCACGTAACCGGATTCCGGGGTTCCCGAAACGTTCGAATTACTGGAGGACCCAAAATCGGTGTGTAATAGCCTACAAAACTAGCCAGAATAGGCCAAAACTGCGAGTTCTGACGAGTTCCCCGTAACCGGACCTCCGGGTTCCCGAAACGTTCACACCGCAGCGGGACCCAATATCAGGGAGTAATAACATACAAAACTAGCCGGAATAGTCCAAAACTCCGAGTTTTTAGGAGGTCCACGTAACCGGACCCCGGGGTTCCCTAAACATTCAGATCGTACTAGGACCCAAAATCAGTGACTAATAGCATAAAAAAATGTCAACAATAGGCCAAAACTGCGAGTTTTGCTGACTTCTCCATAACATGACCTTGGGGTTCCCGAAACGTTCGGATCGCAACGGGACCCAAAATCAAGGACTAATAGAATACAAAACCGGCGGAAATAGGCCCAACATACGAGTTTTGACTAGTGCTTCGTAACTGGACCCCGAGGTTCCCGAAACTTTTGGAACACAACGGGACCCAAAATTAGTGAGCAATAGGATACAAAACTGGCCACAATAGGCCAAAACTGCGAGTTTTGACGAGTTCCCTCTAACCGGACCTTGGGGTTACCGAAACGTTCACACCGCGGTGGGACCCAATATTAGACCAAAACCGCGAGTTTTGACAAGTTCCACGTAACTGGACCCCGGGGTTCACGAAACGTTCGGATCGTAGCGGGACCCAAAATCAGTCACTAGTGGCATAGAAAATTGGCCGGAATAGGCCAAAACTGCGAGTTTTGACGAGTTCTCCGTAACCGGACCCCGGGGTTCCCGAAACGATCGAATCGGAGGAGGACCCAAAATCTGTGCGTAATAGCATACAAAACTAGCCAGACTTGGCCAAAACTGCGAGTTTTGACGAGTTCCCCGTAACCGGACCTTGGGGTTCCCAAAATGTTCACACCGCAGTGAGATCTAAAATCAGGGAGTACTAACATACAAAACTAGCCGAAATAGACCAAAACTACGAATTTTGACGAGTTCCACGTAACCGAACATCGGGGTTTCCGAAACGTTCGGATTGTAGTGGGACCCAAAATCAGTGACTAATAGCATACAAAACTGGCCACAGTAGGCCAAAACTATGAGTGTTCGCGAGTTCTCAGTAACCGGACCTTGAGGTTCCCGAAACGTTTGGGTCGCAATGTGACCCAAAATCAAGGACTAATACCATAGAAAGTCGTCCGAAATAGGCCAAAATTGGAAGTTTTGGTGAGTTCCCCGTAACCGGACATCAAGGTTCCCAAAACGTTCGGATCGCAGCGGGACCCAAAATCAGTGAGCAGTAGCATACAAAACTTGCCACAATAGGCCAAAACTGCGATTTTTTACGAGTTCCCCGTAACGGGACCCCGGGGTTCCCGAAACGTTCGGATCACAACGGGACTCAAAATTTGTGACTAATAGCATACAAAACGGGCCGGAATAGGCCAAAATTGTGTGTTTTGACGAGTTCCACGTAACCGGATTCCGGGGTTCCCGAAACGTTCGAATTACTGGAGGACCCAAAATCGGTGTGTAATAGCCTACAAAACTAGCCAGAATAGGCCAAAACTGCGAGTTCTGACGAGTTCCCCGTAACCGGACCACCGGGTTCCCGAAACGTTCACACCGCAGCGGGACCCAATATCAGGGAGTAATAACATACAAAACTAGCCGGAATAGTCCAAAACTCCGAGTTTTTAGGAGGTCCACGTAACCGGACCCCGGGGTTCCCTAAACATTCAGATCGTACTAGGACCCAAAATCAGTGACTAATAGCATAAAAAAATGTCAACAATAGGCCAAAACTGCGAGTTTTGCTGACTTCTCCATAACATGACCTTGGGGTTCCCGAAACGTTCGGATCGCAACGGGACCCAAAATCAAGGACTAATAGAATACAAAACCGGCGGAAATAGGCCCAACATACGAGTTTTGACTAGTGCTTCGTAACTGGACCCCGAGGTTCCCGAAACTTTTGGAACACAACGGGACCCAAAATTAGTGAGCAATAGGATACAAAACTGGCCACAATAGGCCAAAACTGCGAGTTTTGACGAGTTCCCTCTAACCGGACCTTGGGGTTACCGAAACGTTCACACCGCGGTGGGACCCAATATTAGACCAAAACCGCGAGTTTTGACAAGTTCCACGTAACTGGACCCCGGGGTTCACGAAACGTTCGGATCGTAGCGGGACCCAAAATCAGTCACTAGTGGCATAGAAAATTGGCCGGAATAGGCCAAAACTGCGAGTTTTGACGAGTTTCCGTAACCGGACCCCGGGGTTCCCGAAACGATCGAATCGGAGGAGGACCCAAAATCTGTGCGTAATAGCATACAAAACTAGCCAGACTTGGCCAAAACTGCGAGTTTAGACGAGTTCCCCGTAACCGGACCTTGGGGTTCCCAAAATGTTCACACCGTAGTGAGATCTAAAATCAGGGAGTACTAACATACAAAACTAGCCGAAATAGACCAAAACTACGAATTTTGACGAGTTCCACGTAACCGAACATCGGGGTTTCCGAAACGTTCGGATTGTAGTGGGACCCAAAATCAGTGACTAATAGCATACAAAACTGGCCACAATAGGCCAAAACTATGAGTGTTCGCGAGTTCTCAGTAACCGGACCTTGAGGTTCCCGAAACGTTTGGGTCGCAATGTGACCCAAAATCAAGGACTAATAGCATAGAAAGTCGTCCGGAATAGGCCAAAATTGGAAGTTTTGGTGAGTTCCCCGTAACCGGACATCAAGGTTCCCAAAACGTTCGGATCGCAGCGGGACCCAAAATCAGTGAGCAGTAGCATACAAAACTTGCCACAATAGGCCAAAACTGCGATTTTTTACGAGTTCCCCGTAACGGGACCCCGGGGTTCCCGAAACGTTCGGATCACAACGGGACTCAAAATTTGTGACTAATAGCATACAAAACGGGCCGGAATAGGCCAAAATTGTGTGTTTTGACGAGTTCCACGTAACCGGATTCCGGGGTTCCCGAAACGTTCGAATTACTGGAGGACCCAAAATCGGTGTGTAATAGCCTACAAAACTAGCCAGAATAGGCCAAAACTGCGAGTTCTGACGAGTTCCCCGTAACCGGACCTCCGGGTTCCCGAAACGTTCACACCGCAGCGGGACCCAATATCAGGGAGTAATAACATACAAAACTAGCCGGAATAGTCCAAAACTCCGAGTTTTTAGGAGGTCCACGTAACCGGACCCCGGGGTTCCCTAAACATTCAGATCGTACTAGGACCCAAAATCAGTGACTAATAGCATAAAAAAATGTCAACAATAGGCCAAAACTGCGAGTTTTGCTGACTTCTCCATAACATGACCTTGGGGTTCCCGAAACGTTCGGATCGCAACGGGACCCAAAATCAAGGACTAATAGAATACAAAACCGGCGGAAATAGGCCCAACATACGAGTTTTGACTAGTGCTTCGTAACTGGACCCCGAGGTTCCCGAAACTTTTGGAACACAACGGGACCCAAAATTAGTGAGCAATAGGATACAAAACTGGCCACAATAGGCCAAAACTGCGAGTTTTGACGAGTTCCCTCTAACCGGACCTTGGGGTTACCGAAACGTTCACACCGCGGTGGGACCCAATATTAGACCAAAACCGCGAGTTTTGACAAGTTCCACGTAACTGGACCCCGGGGTTCACGAAACGTTCGGATCGTAGCGGGACCCAAAATCAGTCACTAGTGGCATAGAAAATTGGCCGGAATAGGCCAAAACTGCGAGTTTTGACGAGTTTCCGTAACCGGACCCCGGGGTTCCCGAAACGATCGAATCGGAGGAGGACCCAAAATCTGTGCGTAATAGCATACAAAACTAGCCAGACATGGCCAAAACTGCGAGTTTAGACGAGTTCCCCGTAACCGGACCTTGGGGTTCCCAAAATGTTCACACCGTAGTGAGATCTAAAATCAGGGAGTACTAACATACAAAACTAGCCGAAATAGACCAAAACTACGAATTTTGACGAGTTCCACGTAACCGAACATCGGGGTTTCCCAAACGTTCGGATTGTAGTGGGACCCAAAATCAGTGACTAATAGCATACAAAACTGGCCACAATAGGCCAAAACTATGAGTGTTCGCGAGTTCTCAGTAACCGGACCTTGAGGTTCCCGAAACGTTTGGGTCGCAATGTGACCCAAAATCAAGGACTAATAGCATAGAAAGTCGTCCGGAATAGGCCAAAATTGGAAGTTTTGGTGAGTTCCCCGTAACCGGACATCAAGGTTCCCAAAACGTTCGGATCGCAGCGGGACCCAAAATCAGTGAGCAGTAGCATACAAAACTTGCCACAATAGGCCAAAACTGCGATTTTTTACGAGTTCCCCGTAACGGGACCCCGGGGTTCCCGAAACGTTCGGATCACAACGGGACTCAAAATTTGTGACTAATAGCATACAAAACGGGCCGGAATAGGCCAAAACTGTGTGTTTTGACGAGTTCCACGTAACCGGATTCCGGGGTTCCCGAAACGTTCGAATTACTGGAGGACCCAAAATCGGTGTGTAATAGCCTACAAAACTAGCCAGAATAGGCCAAAACTGCGAGTTCTGACGAGTTCCCCGTAACCGGACCTCCGGGTTCCCGAAACGTTCACACCGCAGCGGGACCCAATATCAGGGAGTAATAACATACAAAACTAGCCGGAATAGTCCAAAACTCCGAGTTTTTAGGAGGTCCACGTAACCGGACCCCGGGGTTCCCTAAACATTCAGATCGTACTAGGACCCAAAATCAGTGACTAATAGCATAAAAAAATGTCAACAATAGGCCAAAACTGCGAGTTTTGCTGACTTCTCCATAACATGACCTTGGGGTTCCCGAAACGTTCGGATCGCAACGGGACCCAAAATCAAGGACTAATAGAATACAAAACCGGCGGAAATAGGCCCAACATACGAGTTTTGACTAGTGCTTCGTAACTGGACCCCGAGGTTCCCGAAACTTTTGGAACACAACGGGACCCAAAATTAGTGAGCAATAGGATACAAAACTGGCCACAATAGGCCAAAACTGCGAGTTTTGACGAGTTCCCTCTAACCGGACCTTGGGGTTGCCGAAACGTTCACACCGCGGTGGGACCCAATATTAGACCAAAACCGCGAGTTTTGACAACTTCCACGTAACTGGACCCCGGGGTTCACGAAACGTTCGGATCGTAGCGGGACCCAAAATCAGTCACTAGTGGCATAGAAAACTGGCCGGAATAGGCCAAAACTGCGAGTTTTGACGAGTTCTCCGTAACCGGACCCCGGGGTTCCCGAAACGATCGAATCGGAGGAGGACCCAAAATCTGTGCGTAATAGCATACAAAACTAGCCAGACTTGGCCAAAACTGCGAGTTTTGACGAGTTCCCCGTAACCGGACCTTGGGGTTCCCAAAATGTTCACACCGCAGTGAGATCTAAAATCAGGGAGTACTAACATACAAAACTAGCCGAAATAGACCAAAACTACGAATTTTGACGAGTTCCACGTAACCGGACCCCGGGGTTTCCGAAACGTTCGGATTGTAGTGGGACCCAAAATCAGTGACTAATAGCATACAAAACTGGCCACAATAGGCCAAAACTATGAGTGTTCCCGAGTTCTCAGTAACCGGACCTTGAGGTTCCCGAAACGTTTGGGTCGCAATGTGACCCAAAAGCAAGAACTAATAGCATAGAAAGTCGTCCGAAATAGGCCAAAATTAGGAGTTTTGGTGAGTTCCCCGTAACCGGACATCAAGGTTCCCAAAACGTTCGGATCGCAGCGGGACCCAAAATCAGTGAGCAATAGCATACAAAACTTGCCACAATAGGCCAAAACTGCGATTTTTTACGAGTTCCCCGTAACGGGACCCCGGGGTTCCCGAAACGTTCGGATCACAACGGGACTCAAAATTTGTGACTAATAGCATACAAAACGGGCCGGAATAGGCCAAAACTGTGTGTTTTGACGAGTTCCACGTAACCGGATTCCGGGGTTCCCGAAACGTTCGAATTACTGGAGGACCCAAAATCGGTGTGTAATAGCCTACAAAACTAGCCAGAATAGGCCAAAACTGCGAGTTCTGACGAGTTCCCCGTAACCGGACCTCCGGGTTCCCGAAACGTTCACACCGCAGCGGGACCCAATATCAGGGAGTAATAACATACAAAACTAGCCAGAATAGTCCAAAACTCCGAGTTTTTACGAGGTCCACGTAACCGGACCCCGGGGTTCCCTAAACATTCAGATCGTACTAGGACCCAAAATCAGTGACTAATAGCATAAAAAAATGTCAACAACAGGCCAAAACTGCGAGTTTTGCTGAATTCTCCATAACATGTCCTTGGGGTTCCCGAAACGTTCGGATCGCAACGGGACCCAAAATCAAGGACTAATAGAATACAAAACCGGCCGAAATAGGCCCAACATACGAGTTTTGACTAGTGCTTCGTAACTGGACCCCGAGGTTCCCGAAACTTTTGGAACACAGCGGGACCCAAAATTAGTGAGCAATAGGATACAAAACTGGCCACAATAGGCCAAAACTGCGATTTTTTACGAGTTCCCTTTAACCGGAACCCTGGGTTCCCAAAACGTTCGGATCACGGCGGGACGCAAAATAAGTGACTAGTAGCATACAAAATGGGCCTGAATAGGCCAAAACCGCGAGTTTTGACGAGTTCCACGTAACTGGACCCCGGGGTTCACGAAACGTTCGGATCGTAGCGGGACCCAAAATTAGTCACTAGTGGCATAGAAAACTGGCCGGAATAGGCCAAAACTGCGAGTTTTGACGAGTTCTCCGTAACCGGACCCCGGGGTTCCCGAAACGATCGAATCGGAGGAGGACCCAAAATCTGTGCGTAATAGCATACAAAACTAGCCAGACTTGGCCAAAACTGCGAGTTTTGACGAGTTCCCCGTAACCGGACCTTGGGGTTCGCAAAATGTTCACACCACAGTGACATCTAAAATCAGGGAGTACTAACATACAAAACTAGCCGAAATAGACCAAAACTACGAATTTTGACGAGTTCCACGTAACCGGACCCCGGGGTTTCCGAAACGTTCGGATTGTAGTGGGACCCAAAATCAGTGACTAATAGCATACAAAACTGGCCACAATAGGCCAAAACTATGAGTGTTCCCGAGTTCTCAGTAACCGGACTTTGAGGTTCCCGAAACGTTTGCGTCGCAATGTGACCCAAAATCAAGGACTAATAGCATAGAAAGTCGTCCGAAATAGGCCAAAATTGGGAGTTTTGGTGAGTTCCCCGTAACCGGACATCAAGGTTCCCAAAACGTTCGGATCGCAGCGGGACCCAAAATCAGTGAGCAATAGCATACAAAACTTGCCACAATAGGCCAAAACTGTGATTTTTTACGAGTTCCCTCTAACGGGACCCCGGGGTTCCCGAAACGTTCGGATCACAACGGGACTCAAAATTTGTGACTAATAGCATACAAAACGGGCCGGAATAGGCCAAAACTGTGTGTTTTGACGAGTTCCACGTAACCGGATTCCGGGGTTCCCGAAACGTTCGAATTACTGGAGGACCCAAAATCGGTGTGTAATAGCCTACAAAACTAGCCAGAATAGGCCAAAACTGCGAGTTCTGACGAGTTCCCCGTAACCGGACCTCCGGGTTCCCGAAACGTTCACACCGCAGCGGGACCCAATATCAGGGAGTAATGACATACAAAACTATCCGGAATAGTCCAAAACTCCGAGTTTTTAGGAGGTCCACGTAACCGGACCCCGGGGTTCCCTAAACATTCAGATCGTACTAGGACCCAAAATTAGTGACTAATAGCATAAAAAAATGTCAACAATAGGCCAAAACTGCGAGTTTTGCTGACTTCTCCATAACATGACCTTGGGGTTCCCGAAACGTTCGGATCGCAACGGGACCCAAAATCAAGGACTAATAGAATACAAAACCGGCGGAAATAGGCCCAACATACGAGTTTTGACTAGTGCTTCGTAACTGGACCCCGAGGTTCCCGAAACTTTTGGAACACAACGGGACCCAAAATTAGTGAGCAATAGGATACAAAACTGGCCAAAATAGGCCAAAACTGCGAGTTTTGATGAGTTCCCTCTAACCGGACCTTGGGGTTACCGAAACGTTCACACCGCGGTGGGACCCAATATTAGACCAAAACCGCGAGTTTTGACAAGTTCCACGTAACTGGACCCCGGGGTTCACGAAACGTTCGGATCGTAGCGGGACCCAAAATCAGTCACTAGTGGCATAGAAAATTGGCCGGAATAGGCCAAAACTGCGAGTTTTGACGAGTTCTCCGTAACCGGACCCCGGGGTTCCCGAAACGATCGAATCGGAGGAGGACCCAAAATCTGTGCGTAATAGCATACAAAACTAGCCAGACTTGGCCAAAACTGCGAGTTTTGACGAGTTCCCCGTAACCGGACCTTGGGGTTCGCAAAATGTTCACACCACAGTGACATCTAAAATCAGGGAGTACTAACATACAAAACTAGCCGAAATAGACCAAAACTACGAATTTTGACGAGTTCCACGTAACCGGACCCCGGGGTTTCCGAAACGTTCGGATTGTAGTGGGACCCAAAATCAGTGACTAATAGCATACAAAACTGGCCACAATAGGCC
The DNA here is from genome assembly GCF_904849725.1 of Hordeum vulgare subsp. vulgare. Lineage (NCBI taxonomy): Eukaryota > Viridiplantae > Streptophyta > Magnoliopsida > Poales > Poaceae > Hordeum > Hordeum vulgare. Next base: position 97,697 of record NW_025422512.1, read on the forward strand.
AAAACTATGAGTGTTCCCGAGTTCTCAGTAACCGGACTTTGAGGTTCCCGAAACGTTTGCGTCGCAATGTGACCCAAAATCAAGGACTAATAGCATAGAAAGTCGTCCGAAATAGGCCAAAATTGGGAGTTTTGGTGAGTTCCCCGTAACCGGACATCAAGGTTCCCAAAACGTTCGGATCGCAGCGGGACCCAAAATCAGTGAGCAATAGCATACAAAACTTGCCACAATAGGCCAAAACTGTGATTTTTTACGAGTTCCCTCTAACGGGACCCCGGGGTTCCCGAAACGTTCGGATCACAACGGGACTCAAAATTTGTGACTAATAGCATACAAAACGGGCCGGAATAGGCCAAAACTGTGTGTTTTGACGAGTTCCACGTAACCGGATTCCGGGGTTCCCGAAACGTTCGAATTACTGGAGGACCCAAAATCGGTGTGTAATAGCCTACAAAACTAGCCAGAATAGGCCAAAACTGCGAGTTCTGACGAGTTCCCCGTAACCGGACCTCCGGGTTCCCGAAACGTTCACACCGCAGCGGGACCCAATATCAGGGAGTAATAACATACAAAACTATCCGGAATAGTCCAAAACTCCGAGTTTTTAGGAGGTCCACGTAACCGGACCCCGGGGTTCCCTAAACATTCAGATCGTACTAGGACCCAAAATTAGTGACTAATAGCATAAAAAAATGTCAACAATAGGCCAAAACTGCGAGTTTTGCTGACTTCTCCATAACATGACCTTGGGGTTCCCGAAACGTTCGGATCGCAACGGGACCCAAAATCAAGGACTAATAGAATACAAAACCGGCGGAAATAGGCCCAACATACGAGTTTTGACTAGTGCTTCGTAACTGGACCCCGAGGTTCCCGAAACTTTTGGAACACAACGGGACCCAAAATTAGTGAGCAATAGGATACAAAACTGGCCACAATAGGCCAAAACTGCGAGTTTTGATGAGTTCCCTCTAACCGGACCTTGGGGTTACCGAAACGTTCACACCGCGGTGGGACCCAATATTAGACCAAAACCGCGAGTTTTGACAAGTTCCACGTAACTGGACCCCGGGGTTCACGAAACGTTCGGATCGTAGCGGGACCCAAAATCAGTCACTAGTGGCATAGAAAATTGGCCGGAATAGGCCAAAACTGCGAGTTTTGACGAGTTCTCCGTAACCGGACCCCGGGGTTCCCGAAACGATCGAATCGGAGGAGGACCCAAAATCTGTGCGTAATAGCATACAAAACTAGCCAGACTTGGCCAAAACTGCGAGTTTTGACGAGTTCCCCGTAACCGGACCTTGGGGTTCCCAAAATGTTCACACCGCAGTGAGATCTAAAATCAGGGAGTACTAACATACAAAACTAGCCGAAATAGACCAAAACTACGAATTTTGACGAGTTCCACGTAACCGAACATCGGGGTTTCCGAAACGTTCGGATTGTAGTGGGACCCAAAATCAGTGACTAATAGCATACAAAACTGGCCACAGTAGGCCAAAACTATGAGTGTTCGCGAGTTCTCAGTAACCGGACCTTGAGGTTCCCGAAACGTTTGGGTCGCAATGTGACCCAAAATCAAGGACTAATAGCATAGAAAGTCGTCCGGAATAGGCCAAAATTGGAAGTTTTGGTGAGTTCCCCGTAAACGGACATCAAGGTTCCCAAAACGTTCGGATCGCAGCGGGACCCAAAATCAGTGAGCAGTAGCATACAAAACTTGCCACAATAGGCCAAAACTGCGATTTTTTACGAGTTCCCCGTAACGGGACCCCGGGGTTCCCGAAACGTTCGGATCACAACGGGACTCAAAATTTGTGACTAATAGCATACAAAACGGGCCGAAATAGGCAAAAACTGTGTGTTTTGACGAGTTCCACGTAACCGGATTCCGGGGTTCCCGAAACGTTCGAATTACTGGAGGACCCAAAATCGGTGTGTAATAGCCTACAAAACTAGCCAGAATAGGCCAAAACTGCGAGTTCTGACGAGTTCCCCGTAACCGGACCTCCGGGTTCCCGAAACGTTCACACCGCAGCGGGACCCAATATCAGGGAGTAATAACATACAAAACTAGCCGGAATAGTCCAAAACTCCGAGTTTTTAGGAGGTCCACGTAACCGGACCCCGGGGTTCCCTAAACATTCAGATCGTACTAGGACCCAAAATCAGTGACTAATAGCATAAAAAAATGTCAACAATAGGCCAAAACTGCGAGTTTTGCTGACTTCTCCATAACATGACCTTGGGGTTCCCGAAACGTTCGGATCGCAACGGGACCCAAAATCAAGGACTAATAGAATACAAAACCGGCGGAAATAGGCCCAACATACGAGTTTTGACTAGTGCTTCGTAACTGGACCCCGAGGTTCCCGAAACTTTTGGAACACAACGGGACCCAAAATTAGTGAGCAATAGGATACAAAACTGGCCACAATAGGCCAAAACTGCGAGTTTTGACGAGTTCCCTCTAACCGGACCTTGGGGTTACCGAAACGTTCACACCGCGGTGGGACCCAATATTAGACCAAAACCGCGAGTTTTGACAAGTTCCACGTAACTGGACCCCGGGGTTCACGAAACGTTCGGATCGTAGCGGGACCCAAAATCAGTCACTAGTGGCATAGAAAATTGGCCGGAATAGGCCAAAACTGCGAGTTTTGACGAGTTCTCCGTAACCGGACCCCGGGGTTCCCGAAACGATCGAATCGGAGGAGGACCCAAAATCTGTGCGTAATAGCATACAAAACTAGCCAGACTTGGCCAAAACTGCGAGTTTAGACGAGTTCCCCGTAACCGGACCTTGGGGTTCCCAAAATGTTCACACCGTAGTGAGATCTAAAATCAGGGAGTACTAACATACAAAACTAGCCGAAATAGACCAAAACTACGAATTTTGACGAGTTCCACGTAACCGAACATCGGGGTTTCCGAAACGTTCGGATTGTAGTGGGACCCAAAATCAGTGACTAATAGCATACAAAACTGGCCACAATAGGCCAAAACTATGAGTGTTCGCGAGTTCTCAGTAACCGGACCTTGAGGTTCCCGAAACGTTTGGGTCGCAATGTGACCCAAAATCAAGGACTAATAGCATAGAAAGTCGTCCGGAATAGGCCAAAATTGGAAGTTTTGGTGAGTTCCCCGTAACCGGACATCAAGGTTCCCAAAACGTTCGGATCGCAGCGGGACCCAAAATCAGTGAGCAGTAGCATACAAAACTTGCCACAATAGGCCAAAACTGCGATTTTTTACGAGTTCCCCGTAACGGGACCCCGGGGTTCCCGAAACGTTCGGATCACAACGGGACTCAAAATTTGTGACTAATAGCATACAAAACGGGCCGGAATAGGCCAAAACTGTGTGTTTTGACGAGTTCCACGTAACCGGATTCCGAGGTTCCCGAAACGTTCGAATTACTGGAGGACCCAAAATCGGTGTGTAATAGCCTACAAAACTAGCCAGAATAGGCCAAAACTGCGAGTTCTGACGAGTTCCCCGTAACCGGACCTCCGGGTTCCCGAAACGTTCACACCGCAGCGGGACCCAATATCAGGGAGTAATAACATACAAAACTAGCCGGAATAGTCCAAAACTCCGAGTTTTTACGAGGTCCACGTAACCGGACCCCGGGGTTCCCTAAACATTCAGATCGTACTAGGACCCAAAATCAGTGACTAATAGCATAAAAAAATGTCAACAATAGGCCAAAACTTCGAGTTTTGCTGACTTCTCCATAACATGACCTTGGGGTTCCCGAAACGTTCGGATCGCAACGGGACCCAAAATCAAGGACTAATAGAATACAAAACCGGCGGAAATAGGCCCAACATACGAGTTTTGACTAGTGCTTCGTAACTGGACCCCGAGGTTCCCGAAACTTTTGGAACACAACGGGACCCAAAATTAGTGAGCAATAGGATACAAAACTGGCCACAATAGGCCAAAACTGCGAGTTTTGACGAGTTCCCTCTAACCGGACCTTGGGGTTGCCGAAACGTTCACACCGCGGTGGGACCCAATATTAGACCAAAACCGCGAGTTTTGACAAGTTCCACGTAACTGGACCCCGGGGTTCACGAAACGTTCGGATCGTAGCGGGACCCAAAATCAGTCACTAGTGGCATAGAAAACTGGCCGGAATAGGCCAAAACTGCGAGTTTTGACGAGTTCTCCGTAACCGGACCCCGGGGTTCCCGAAACGATCAAATCGGAGGAGGACCCAAAATCTGTGCGTAATAGCATACAAAACTAGCCAGACATGGCCAAAACTGCGAGTTTTGACGAGTTCCCCGTAACCGGACCTTGGGGTTCCCAAAATGTTCACGCCGCAGTGAGATCTAAAATCAGGGAGTACTAACATACTAAACTAGCCGAAATAGACCAAAACTACGAATTTTGACGAGTTCCACGTAACCGGACCCCGGGGTTTCCGGAACGTTCGGATTGTAGTGGGACCCAAAATCAGTGACTAATAGCATACAAAACTGGCCACAATAGGCCAAAACTATGAGTGTTCCCGAGTTCTCAGTAACCGGACCTTGAGGTTCCCGAAACGTTTGAGTCGCAATGTGACCCAAAATCAAGGACTAATAGCATAGAAAGTCGTCCGAAATAGGCCAAAATTGGGAGTTTTGGTGAGTTCCCCGTAACCGGACATCAAGGTTCCCAAAACGTTCGGATCGCAGCGGGACCCAAAATCAGTGAGCAGTGGCATACAAAACTTGCCACAATAGGCCAAAACTGCGATTTTTTACGAGTTCCCCGTAACGGGACCCCGGGGTTCCCGAAACGTTCGGATCACAACGGGACTCAAAATTTGCGACTAATAGCATAAAAAACGGGCCGGAATAGGCCAAAACTGTGTGTTTTGACGAGTTCCACGTAACCGGATTCCGGGGTTCCCGAAACGTTCGAATTACTGGAGGACCCAAAATCGGTGTGTAATAGCCTACAAAACTAGCCAGAATAGGCCAAAACTGCGAGTTCTGACGAGTTCCCCGTAACCGGACCTCCGGGTTCCCGAAACGTTCACACCGCAGCGGGACCCAATATCAGGGAGTAATAACATACAAAACTAGCCGGAATAGTCCAAAACTCCGAGTTTTTACGAGGTCCACGTAACCGGACCCCGGGGTTCCCTAAACATTCAGATCGTACTAGGACCCAAAATCAGTGACTAATAGCATAAAAAAATGTCAACAATAGGCCAAAACTACGAGTTTTGCTGAATTCTCCATAACATGACCTTGGGGTTCCCGAAACGTTCGGATCGCAACGGGACCCAAAATCAAGGACTAATAGAATACAAAACCGGCCGAAATAGGCCCAACATACGAGTTTTGACTAGTGCTTCGTAACTGGACCCCGAGGTTCCCGAAACTTTTGGAACACAACGGGACCCAAAATTAGTGAGCAATAGGATACAAAACTGGCCACAATAGGCCAAAACTGCGAGTTTTGACGAGTTCCCTCTAACCGGACCTTGGGGTTGCCGAAACGTTCACACCGCGGTGGGACCCAATATTAGACCAAAACCGCGAGTTTTGACAAGTTCCACGTAACTGGACCCCGGGGTTCACGAAACGTTCGGATCGTAGCGGGACCCAAAATCAGTCACTAGTGGCATAGAAAACTGGCCGGAATAGGCCAAAACTGCGAGTTTTCACGAGTTCTCCGTAACCGGACCCCGGTGTTCCCGAAACGATCAAATCGGAGGAGGACCCAAAATCTGTGCGTAATAGCATACAAAACTAGCCAGACTTGGCCAAAACTGCGAGTTTTGACGAGTTCCCTGTAACCGGACCTTGGGGTTCCCAAAATGTTCACACCGCAGTGAGATCTAAAATCAGGGAGTACTAACATACAAAACTAGCCGAAATAGACCAAAACTACGAATTTTGACGAGTTCCACGTAACCGGACCCCGGGGTTTCCGAAACGTTCGGATTGTAGTGGGACCCAAAATCAGTGACTAATAGCATACAAAACTGGCCACAATAGGCCAAAACTATGAGTGTTCCCGAGTTCTCAGTAACCGGACCTTGAGGTTCCCGAAACGTTTGGGTCGCAATGTGACCCAAAATCAAGGACTAATAGCATAGAAAGTCGTCCGAAATAGGCCAAAATTGGGAGTTTTGGTGAGTTCCCCGTAACCGGACATCAAGGTTCCCAAAACGTTCGGATCGCAGCGGGACCCAAAATCAGTGAGCAGTAGCATACAAAACTTGCCACAATAGGCCAAAACTGCGATTTTTTACGAGTTCCCCGTAACGGGACCCCGGGGTTCCCAAAACGTTCGGATCACAACGGGACTCAAAATTTGTGACTAATAGCATACAAAACGGGCCGGAATAGGCCAAAACTGTGTGTTTTGACGAGTTCCACGTAACCGGATTCCGGGGTTCCCGAAACGTTCGAATTACTGGAGGACCCAAAATCGGTGTGTAATAGCCTACAAAACTAGCCAGAATAGGCCAAAACTGCGAGTTCTGACGAGTTCCCCGTAACCGGACCTCCGGGTTCCCGAAACGTTCACACCGCAGCGGGACCCAATATCAGGGAGTAATAACATACAAAACTAGCCGGAATAGTCCAAAACTCCGAGTTTTTACGAGGTCCACGTAACCGGACCCCGGGGTTCCCTAAACATTCAGATCGTACTAGGACCCAAAATCAGTGACTAATAGCATAAAAAAATGTCAACAATAGGCCAAAACTGCGAGTTTTGCTGACTTCTCCATAACATGACCTTGGGGTTCCCGAAACGTTCGGATCGCAACGGGACCCAAAATCAAGGACTAATAGAATACAAAACCGGCCGAAATAGGCCCAACATACGAGTTTTGACTAGTGCTTCGTAACTGGACCCCGAGGTTCCCGAAACTTTTGGAACACAACGGGACCCAAAATTAGTGAGCTATAGGATACAAAACTGGCCACAATAGGCCAAAACTGCGAGTTTTGACGAGTTCCCTCTAACCGGACCTTGGGGTTGCCGAAACGTTCACACCGCGGTGGGACCCAATATTAGACCAAAACCGCGAGTTTTGACAAGTTCCACGTAACTGGACCCCGGGGTTCACGAAACGTTCGGATCGTAGCGGGACCCAAAATCAGTCACTAGTGGCATAGAAAACTGGCCGGAATAGGCCAGAACTGCGAGTTTTGACGAGTTCTCCGTAACCGGACCCCGGGGTTCCCGAAACGATCGAATCGGAGGAGGACCCAAAATCTATGCGTAATAGCATACAAAACTAGCCAGACTTGGCCAAAACTGCGAGTTTTGACGAGTTCCCTGTAACCGGACCTTGGGGTTCCCAAAATGTTCACACCGCAGTGAGATCTAAAATCAGGGAGTACTAACATACAAAACTAGCCGAAATAGACCAAAACTACGAATTTTGACGAGTTCCACGTAACCGGACCCCGGGGTTTCCGAAACGTTCGGATTGTAGTGGGACCCAAAATCAGTGACTAATAGCATACAAAACTGGCCACAATAGGCCAAAACTATGAGTGTTCCCGAGTTCTCAGTAACCGGACCTTGAGGTTCCCGAAACGTTTGGGTCGCAATGTGACCCAAAATCAAGGACTAATAGCATAGAAAGTCGTCCGAAATAGGCCAAAATTGGGAGTTTTGGTGAGTTCCCCGTAACCGGACATCAAGGTTCCCAAAACGTTCGGATCGCAGCGGGACCCAAAATCAGTGAGCAGTAGCATACAAAACTTGCCACAATAGGCCAAAACTGCGATTTTTTACGAGTTCCCCGTAACGGGACCCCGGGGTTCCCGAAACGTTCGGATCACAACGGGACTCAAAATTTGTGACTAATAGCATACAAAACTAGCCAGAATAGGCCAAAACTGCGAGTTCTGACGAGTTCCCCGTAACCGGACCTCCGGGTTCCCGAAACGTTCACACCGCAGCGGGACCCAATATCAGGGAGTAATAACATACAAAACTAGCCGGAATAGTCCAAAACTCCGAGTTTTTACGAGGTCCACGTAACCGGACCCCGGGGTTCCCTAAACATTCAGATCGTACTAGGACCCAAAATCAGTGACTAATAGCATAAAAAATGTCAACAATAGGCCAAAACTGCGAGTTTTGCTGACTTCTCCATAACATGACCTTGGGGTTCCCGAAACGTTCGGATCGCAACGGGACCCAAAATCAAGGACTAATAGAATACAAAACCGGCCGAAATAGGCCCAACATACGAGTTTTGACTAGTGCTTCGTAACTGGACCCCGAGGTTCCCGAAACTTTTGGAACACAACGGGACCCAAAATTAGTGAGCTATAGGATACAAAACTGGCCACAATAGGCCAAAACTGCGAGTTTTGACGAGTTCCCTCTAACCGGACCTTGGGGTTGCCGAAACGTTCACACCGCGGTGGGACCCAATATTAGACCAAAACCGCGAGTTTTGACAAGTTCCACGTAACTGGACCCCGGGGTTCACGAAACGTTCGGATCGTAGCGGGACCCAAAATCAGTCACTAGTGGCATAGAAAACTGGCCGGAATAGGCCAGAACTGCGAGTTTTGACGAGTTCTCCGTAACCGGACCCCGGGGTTCCCGAAACGATCGAATCGGAGGAGGACCCAAAATCTGTGCGTAATAGCATACAAAACTAGCCAGACTTGGCCAAAACTGCGAGTTTTGACGAGTTCCCCGTAACCGGACCTTGGGGTTCCGAAAATGTTCACACCGCAGTGAGATCTAAAATCAGGGAGTACTAGCATACAAAACTAGCCGAAATAGACCAAAACTACGAATTTTGACGAGTTCCACGTAACCGGACCCCGGGGTTTCCGAAACGTTCGGATTGTAGTGGGACCCAAAATCACTGACTAATAGCATACAAAACTGGCCACAATAGGCCAAAACTATGAGTGTTCCCGAGTTCTCAGTAACCGGACCTTGAGGTTCCCGAAACGTTTGGGTCGCAATGTGACCCAAAAGCAAGGACTAATAGCATAGAAAGTCGTCCGAAATAGGCCAAAATTGGGAGTTTTGGTGAGTTCCCCGTAACCGGACATCAAGGTTCCCAAAACGTTCGGATCGCAGCGGGACCCAAAATCAGTGAGCAGTAGCATACAAAACTTGCCACAATAGGCCAAAACTGCGATTTTTTACGAGTTCCCCGTAACGGGACCCCGGGGTTCCCGAAACGTTCGGATCACAACGGGACTCAAAATTTGTGACTAATAGCATACAGAACGGGCCGGAATAGGCCAAAACTGTGTGTTTTGACGAGTTCCACGTAACCGGATTCCGGGGTTCCCGAAACGTTCGAATTACTGGAGGACCCAAAATCGGTGTGTAATAGCCTACAAAACTAGCCAGAATAGGCCAAAACTGCGAGTTCTGACGAGTTCCCCGTAACCGGACCTCCGGGTTCCCGAAACGTTCACACCGCAGCGGGACCCAATATCAGGGAGTAATAACATACAAAACTAGCCGGAATAGTCCAAAACTCCGAGTTTTTACGAGGTCCACGTAACCGGACCCCGGGGTTCCCTAAACATTCAGATCGTACTAGGACCCAAAATCAGTGACTAATAGCATAAAAAAATGTCAACAATAGGCCAAAACTGCGAGTTTTGCTGACTTCTCCATAACATGACCTTGGGGTTCCCGAAACGTTCGGATCGCAACGGGACCCAAAATCAAGGACTAATAGAATACAAAACCGGCCGAAATAGGCCCAACATACGAGTTTTGACTAGTGCTTCGTAACTGGACCCCGAGGTTCCCGAAACTTTTGGAACACAACGGGACCCAAAATTAGTGAGCTATAGGATACAAAACTGGCCACAATAGGACAAAACTGCGAGTTTTGACGAGTTCCCTCTAACCGGACCTTGGGGTTGCCGAAACGTTCACACCGCGGTGGGACCCAATATTAGACCAAAACCGCGAGTTTTGACAAGTTCCACGTAACTGGACCCCGGGGTTCACGAAACGTTCGGATCGTAGCGGGACCCAAAATCAGTCACTAGTGGCATAGAAAACTGGCCGGAATAGGCCAGAACTGCGAGTTTTGACGAGTTCTCCGTAACCGGACCCCGGGGTTCCCGAAACGATCGAATCGGAGGAGGACCCAAAATCTGTGCGTAATAGCATACAAAACTAGCCAGACTTGGCCAAAACTGCGAGTTTTGACGAGTTCCCTGTAACCGGACCTTGGGGTTCCCAAAATGTTCACACCGCAGTGAGATCTAAAATCAGGGAGTACTAACATACAAAACTAGCCGAAATAGACCAAAACTACGAATTTTGACGAGTTCCACGTAACCGGACCCCGGGGTTTCCGAAACGTTCGGATTGTAGTGGGACCGAAAATCAGTGACTAATAGCATACAAAACTGGCCACAATAGGCCAAAACTATGAGTGTTCCCGAGTTCTCAGTAACCGGACCTTGAGGTTCCCGAAACGTTTGGGTCGCAATGTGACCCAAAATCAAGGACTAATAGCATAGAAAGTCGTCCGAAATAGGCCAAAATTGGGAGTTTTGGTGAGTTCCCCGTAACCGGACATCAAGGTTCCCAAAACGTTCGGATCGCAGCGGGACCCAAAATCAGTGAGCAGTAGCATACAAAACTTGCCACAATAGGCCAAAACTGCGATTTTTTACGAGTTCCCCGTAACGGGACCCCGGGGTTCCCGAAACGTTCGGATCACAACGGGACTCAAAATTTGTGACTAATAGCATACAAAACGGGCCGGAATAGGCCAAAACTGTGTGTTTTGACGAGTTCCACGTAACCGGATTCCGGGGTTCCCGAAACGTTCGAATTACTGGAGGACCCAAAATCGGTGTGTAATAGCCTACAAAACTAGCCAGAATAGGCCAAAACTGCGAGTTCTGACGAGTTCCCCGTAACCGGACCTCCGGGTTCCCGAAACGTTCACACCGCAGCGGGACCCAATATCAGGGAGTAATAACATACAAAACTAGCCGGAATAGTCCAAAACTCCGAGTTTTTACGAGGTCCACGTAACCGGACCCCGGGGTTCCCTAAACATTCAGATCGTACTAGGACCCAAAATCAGTGACTAATAGCATAAAAAAATGTCAACAATAGGCCAAAACTGCGAGTTTTGCTGACATCTCCATAACATGACCTTGGGGTTCCCGAAACGTTCGGATCGCAACGGGACCCAAAATCAAGGACTAATAGAATACAAAACCGGCCGAAATAGGCCCAACATACGAGTTTTGACTAGTGCTTCGTAACTGGACCCCGAGGTTCCCGAAACTTTTGGAACACAACGGGACCCAAAATTAGTGAGCTATAGGATACAAAACTGGCCACAATAGGCCAAAACTGCGAGTTTTGACGAGTTCCCTCTAACCGGACCTTGGGGTTGCCGAAACGTTCACACCGCGGTGGGACCCAATATTAGACCAAAACCGCGAGTTTTGACAAGTTCCACGTAACTGGACCCCGGGGTTCACGAAACGTTCGGATCGTAGCGGGACCCAAAATCAGTCACTAGTGGCATAGAAAACTGGCCGGAATAGGCCAGAACTGCGAGTTTTGACGAGTTCTCCGTAACCGGACCCCGGGGTTCCCGAAACGATCGAATCGGAGGAGGACCCAAAATCTGTGCGTAATAGCATACAAAACTAGCCAGACTTGGCCAAAACTGCGAGTTTTGACGAGTTCCCCGTAACCGGACCTTGGGGTTCCGAAAATGTTCACACCGCAGTGAGATCTAAAATCAGGGAGTACTAGCATACAAAACTAGCCGAAATAGACCAAAACTACGAATTTTGACGAGTTCCACGTAACCGGACCCCGGGGTTTCCGAAACGTTCGGATTGTAGTGGGACCGAAAATCAGTGACTAATAGCATACAAAACTGGTCACAATAGGCCAAAACTATGAGTGTTCCCGAGTTCTCAGTAACCGGACCTTGAGGTTCCCGAAACGTTTGGGTCGCAATGTGACCCAAAAGCAAGGACTAATAGCATAGAAAGTCGTCCGAAATAGGCCAAAATTGGGAGTTTTGGTGAGTTCCCCGTAACCGGACATGAAGGTTCCCAAAACGTTCGGATCGCAGCGGGACCCAAAATCAGTGAGCAGTAGCATACAAAACTTGCCACAATAGGCCAAAACTGCGATTTTTTACGAGTTCCCCGTAACGGGACCCCGGGGTTCCCGAAACGTTCGGATCACAACGGGACTCAAAATTTGTGACTAATAGCATACAAAACGGGCCGGAATAGGCCAAAACTGTGTGTTTTGACGAGTTCCACGTAACCGGATTCCGGGGTTCCCGAAACGTTCGAATTACTGGAGGACCCAAAATCGGTGTGTAATAGCCTACAAAACTAGCCAGAATAGGCCAAAACTGCGAGTTCTGACGAGTTCCCCGTAACCGGACCTCCGGGTTCCCGAAACGTTCACACCGCAGCGGGACCCAATATCAGGGAGTAATAACATACAAAACTAGCCGGAATAGTCCAAAACTCCGAGTTTTTACGAGGTCCACGTAACCGGACCCCGGGGTTCCCTAAACATTCAGATCGTACTAGGACCCAAAATCAGTGACTAATAGCATAAAAAAATGTCAACAATAGGCCAAAACTGCGAGTTTTGCTGACTTCTCCATAACATGACCTTGGGGTTCCCGAAACGTTCGGATCGCAACGGGACCCAAAATCAAGGACTAATAGAATACAAAACCGGCCGAAATAGGCCCAACATACGAGTTTTGACTAGTGCTTCGTAACTGGACCCCGAGGTTCCCGAAACTTTTGGAACACAACGGGACCCAAAATTAGTGAGCTATAGGATACAAAACTGGCCACAATAGGCCAAAACTGCGAGTTTTGACGAGTTACCTCTAACCGGACCTTGGGGTTGCCGAAACGTTCACACCGCGGTGGGACCCAATATTAGACCAAAACCGCGAGTTTTGACAAGTTCCACGTAACTGGACCCCGGGGTTCACGAAACGTTCGGATCGTAGCGGGACCCAAAATCAGTCACTAGTGGCATAGAAAACTGGCCGGAATAGGCCAGAACTGCGAGTTTTGACGAGTTCTCCGTAACCGGACCCCGGGGTTCCCGAAACGATCGAATCGGAGGAGGACCCAAAATCTGTGCGTAATAGCATACAAAACTAGCCAGACTTGGCCAAAACTGCAAGTTTTGACGAGTTCCCCGTAACCGGACCTTGGGGTTCCGAAAATGTTCACACCGCAGTGAGATCTAAAATCAGGGAGTACTAACATACAAAACTAGCCGAAATAGACCAAAACTACGAATTTTGACGAGTTCCACATAACCGGACCCCGGGGTTTCCGAAACGTTCGGATTGTAGTGGGACCCAAAATCACTGACTAATAGCATACAAAACTGGCCACAATAGGCCAAAACTATGAGTGTTCCCGAGTTCTCAGTAACCGGACCTTGAGGTTCCCGAAACGTTTGGGTCGCAATGTGACCCAAAAGCAAGGACTAATAGCATAGAAAGTCGTCCGAAATAGGCCAAAATTGGGAGTTTTGGTGAGTTCCCCGTAACCGGACATCAAGGTTCCCAAAACGTTCGAATCGCAGCGGGACACAAAATCAGTGAGCAGTAGCATACAAAACTTGCCACAATAGGCCAAAACTGCGATTTTTTACGAGTTTCCCGTAACGGGACCCCGGGGTTCCCGAAACGTTCGGATCACAACGGGACTCAAAATTTGTGACTAATAGCATACAAAACGGGCCGGAATAGGCCAAAACGGTGTGTTTTGACGAGTTCCACGTAACCGGATTCCGGGGTTCCCGAAACGTTCGAATTACTGGAGGACCCAAAATCGGTGTGTAATAGCCTACAAAACTAGCCATAATAGGCCAAAACTGCGAGTTCTGACGAGTTCCCCGTAACCGGACCTCCGGGTTCCCGAAACGTTCACACCGCAGCGGGACCCAATATCAGGGAGTAATAACATACAAAACTAGCCGGAATAGTCCAAAACTCCTAGTTTTTACGAGGTCCACGTAACTGGACCCCGGGGTTCCCTAAACATTCAGATCGTACTAGGACCCAAAATCAGTGACTAATAGCATAAAAAAATGTCAACAATAGGCCAAAACTGCGAGTTTTGCTGACTTCTCCATAACATGACCTTGGGGTTCCCGAAACGTTCGGATCGCAACGGGACCCAAAATCAAGGACTAATAGAATACAAAACCGGCCGAAATAGGCCCAACATACGAGTTTTGACTAGTGCTTCGTAACTGGACCCCGAGGTTCCCGAAACTTTTGGAACACAGCGGGACCCAAAATTAGTGAGCAATAGGATACAAAACTGGCCACAATAGGCCAAAACTGCGATTTTTTACGAGTTCCCTTTAACCGGAACCCTGGGTTCCCAAAACGTTCGGATCACGGCGGGACCCAAAATAAGTGACTAGGAGCATACAAAATGGGCCTGAATAGGCCAAAACTACGTATTTTGACGAGTTCCACGTAACCGGACCCCGGGGTTCGCGAATCGTTCGGATCGCAGCGGACCCAAAAATCAGTGAGGAATAGCATACAAACCTAGCCAGAATAGGCCAAAACAACGAGTTTTGACGAGTTCTCCCTAACCGGACCCTGGGGTTCCCGAAACATTCGAATTGCAGGAGGACCCAAAATTGGTGCCTAATAGCCTACAAAACTAGCCAGAATAGGCCAAAAGTGTGAGTTTTGACGAGTTCCCTCTAACTGGACCTTGGGGTTGCCGAAACGTTCACACCGTAGTGGGACCCAATATCAAGGAGTAATAACATACAAAACTAGCCGGAATAGACCAAAACCGCAAGTTTTGATGAGTTCCACGTAACTGGACCCCGGGGTTCCCGGAACGTTCGGATCGTAGCGGGACCCAAAATCAGTCACTAATAGCATAGAAAACTGGCCGGAATAGGCCAAAACTGTGAGTTTTGACGAGTTCTCCGTAACCGGACCCCGGGGTTCCCGAGACGTTCGAATAGGAGGAGGACCCAAAATCGGTGCTTAATAGCATTGAAAACTAGCCAGACTTGGCCAAAACTGCGAGTTTTGACGAGTTCCCCGTAACCAGACCTTGGGGTTCTCAAAACATTCACACTGCAGTTAGATCTAAAATCAGGGAGTACTAACATACAAAACCAGCCGGAATAGACCAAAACTTTCGGATTGTGGGGTTCCCGAATCTTTCGGATTGTAGTGGAACCCAAAATCAGTGAGTAATAGCAAACATGCCACAATAGGCCAAAAGTACAAGTTTTGCCGAGTGCTCCGTAACCGGACCTTGGGGTTCCCGAAATGTTCGGATCGCAACGGCACCCAAAATCAAGGACAAATAGCATTCAAAATCGGACGGAATAGGCCCAAACTGCGAGTTTTGACAACTTCCCCGTAACCGGACGTCGGGGTTCCCGAAATGTTTGGATCACAGCGGGACCCAAAATCGGTGAGCTATAGCATACAAAACTGGACACAATAGGTCAAAACTGCGATTTTTGATGAGTTCCCCGTATCCGGACCATGGGGTTCCCAAAACGTTCGGATCGTAGCGGGACCCAAAATCAGTGAGCAGTAGCATAAAGAACTGGCCAGAATAATCCAAAACTACGAGTTTTGACGAGTTCCCCGTAACCGGACCTTGTGGTTCCCCAAACGTTCGGATCGCAACGGGACCCAAAATCAAGGACTAATAGCATAGAAAACCGACCGGAATAGGCCCAAACTGCGAGTTTTGACGAGTTCCGTGTAACCGGACCCCGATGTTCCCGAAACTTCTGGGTCGCAGCGAGACCCAAAATCAGCGAGCAATAGCATACAAACCTAGCCAGAATACGCCAAAACTGCGAGTTTTGACGAGTTCTCCGTAACCGGACCCTGCGTTTCCTAAAACATTCGAATTGCATGAGGAACCAAAATTGGTGCCTAATCGCCTACAAAACTAGTTAGAATAGCCCAAAACTGCGAGTTTTGACGACTTTCCAATAAGCGGACCTTGGGGTTCCCGAAACGTTCACACAGCAGTGGGACCCAATATCAGGAAGTAATAACATACAAAACTACCCGGAATAGACCAAAACTGCGAGTTTTGCCGAGTTCCACATAACCGGACCCCGGGGTTCACGAAACGTTCGGATCATGTCGGGACCCAAAATTAGTGACTAGTAGCATAGAAAAGTAGCCGGAATAGGCCAAAACTGCAAGTTTTGACGAGTTCTCCGTAACCGGATCCTGGGGTTCCCGAACTTTCAAATCGGAGGACGACCCAAAATCGGTGCGTAATAGCATAACCGGACCTTGGTGTTCCCAAAACGTTCATACCACAGTGAGACCCAACATTAGGGAGTACTAACATACTAAACTAGCCGGAATAGACCAAAACTGCGAGTTTTGACGAGTTCCACGTAACCGGACCCCGGGATTCCTGAAACGTTCGGATTGTAGTGGGACCCAAAATCAGTGACTAATAGCATACGAAACTGGCCACAATAGGCCAAAACTACGAGTTTTGCCGAGTTATCCATAACCGGACCATGGGGTTCCCGAAAAGTTTGGGTCGCAATGGGACCCAAAATCAAGGACTAATAGCATACAAAATCGGCCGAAATAGGCCAAAACTGCGACTTTTCATGAGTTCCCCGTAACCGGACATCGAGGTTCCCGAAACGTTCGGATCGCAGCGGGACCCAGTATCAGTGAGCAATAGCATACAAAACTGACTACAATAGGCCAAATCTGCGATTTTTTATGAGTTCCCCGTAACGCGACCCAGGGTTCCCAAAACGTTCGGATCACAACCGGACTCAAAATCAGTGACTAATAGCATAAAAAACGGGCCGGAATAGGCCAAAACTGTGATTTTTTATGAGTTCCCCGTATCCGGACCATGGGGTCCCCAAAAAGTTCGGATCGTAGCAGGACCCAAAATCAGTGAGCAGCATACAAAACTGGCCAGAATAGGCCAAAACTACGAGTTTTGACGAGTTCCCCGTAACCGGACCTTGTGGTTCCGGAAACGTTCGGATCGCAACGGGACCCAAAATCAAGGACTAATAGCATAGAGAACCGGCCGGAATAGGCCCAAACCACGAGTTTTGACTAGTGCCCCATAACTGGACCCCGAGGTTCTTGAAACTTTTGGATCACAGCAGGACCCAAAATCACTGAGCAATAGGATACAAAACTGGCCACAATAGGCCAAAACTGCGATTTTTTACGAGTTCCCCATAACCGGACCCTTGGGTTCCGGAAATGTTCGGATCACAGCGGGACCCAAAATCAGTGAATAATAGCATACAAAATGGGCTGGAATAGGCCAAAACTGCGTGTTTTGACGAGTTCCACGTAATCGGACCCCGGGTTTCGCGAAACGTTCGGATTGCAGCGGGACCCAAAATCAGCAAGCAATAGCATACAAACCTAGCTAGAATAGGCCAAAACTACGAGTTTTGATTAGTGATGACCCACAAGTATAGGGGATCAATCATAGTCCTTTTTGATAAGTAAGAGTGTCGAACCCAACGAGGAGCAGAAGGATCTGATAAGCGGTTTTCAGCAAGGTAATAACTGCAAGCACTGAAATTAACGGTAACTGATAGTTGTGTGGTGAGAGGAAACGTAGTAGGTAACAAGTGACAAAAGTAGCAACGGTGCAGCAAAGTGGCCCAATCCCTTTTGTAGCAAGGGACAAGCCTGGAGAAAGTCTTATAGGAGGTAAAGCGCTCCCGAGGACACATGGGAAATCTGTCAAGCTAATTGTCATCATGCTCATATGATTCGCGTTCGTTACTTTGATAGTTTGATATGTGGGTGGACCGGCGCTTGGGTACTGCCCTTACTTGGACAAGCATCCGCAACTATGAAAGAAGAATTAAGACAACGTCTAACCATAGCATTAAACTAGTGGATCCAAATCAGCCCCTTACGAAATAACACATAAACTAGGGTTTAAGCTTCTGTCACTCTAGCAACCCATCATCTACTTGCTACTTCCCAATGCGTTCCTCTAGGCCCAAATATGGTGAAGTGTTATGTAGTCGACGTTCACATAACACCACTAGAGGAAAAGACAACATACAACATATCAAAATACCGAACGAATACCAAATTCACATGACTATTTATAGCAAGACTTATCCCATGTCCTGAGGAACAAAAGTAAATACTCACAAAACATGGATATATTCATCACCAGGGAGGTAACGAATAGCATAGTGGATCTGAATATATAATCTTCCACCAAGCAAACCAACTAGCATCAACTACAAATAGTAATCAACACTAATAGTAACATTACGGGTACCAATCGGCGTCGCGAGATGGTGATTGGTTACAAGAGATGAACTAGGGTTTGGAGAGGAGATGGTGCTTATGAAGATGTTGATGGAGATGACCCCCCTCTGATGAGAGGAGTGTTGGTGATGAAGATGGCGACGATTTCCCCCTCCGGGAGGTAAGTTTCCCCGACAGGATCGTCCTGCCGGAGCTCTAGATTGGTTCTGCTCAAGTTCCGCCTCGTGGCGGCATAGAATCCTCCCGAAAGCTCCTCCTTGATTTTTTTCCAGACGAAACCCTTCATATAGCAGAAGAGGGGAGCCAGTGAGCCACCAGGGTGCCCATGAGCCCCGTAGGCACGGCAGGGGGTAGGCCGCGCATCCCTGGCTCGTGGGCTCCTAGTTGCACCCCTCCGGCACTTCTTCGGCCTAGTATTTTCTATATATTCCCAAAAAAATCCACGTTGATTTTCAGGGCATTTGGAGTTGCGCAGAATAGAGGTCTCAAACTTGCTCCTTTTCCAGTCCAGAATTCCAGCTGCCGGTATTCTCCCTCTTTAGGTAAACCTTGCAAAATAAGAGAGAAAAGGCATAACTATGGTACCACATTGTGTAATAACAGCCCATACAGCGACAAATATCAACATGAAAGCGTGATGCAAAATGCACATATCAACTCCCCCAAGCTTAGACCTCGCTTGTCCTCAAGCGAAAGCCGAGATCAATAAACGTGTCCACATGTTTAGAGATAGAGGTGTCGATAAAACACAATACGGACATGAGGGCATCATGATCACACATAGAACATCAATATATCATATAAACTCTTATGCCAAAGTGACAATTCCTTCACAATGTAAAGTATGGATCAAAAAACCTTACCGAGAAGTAACAACCAATAGTCCATATTCATTGAAGCAATTGCAATTTATCATAACATCGGAAATAGTCAAATAAGAGCTTGTAAAGCATATCCATATACTCAATCATCTTTTTGTCTTACACAATTGCTACAACTCACGTGGTACTCCTAAAATAAAAGTTTCAGTCGGAGACAGAGAAAGATAGGGGCTTATAGTTTCGCCTCCCAACCATTTACCTCAAGGGTATTGTCAACAATAATAATTCATGATTACTTATCCCCAAGTTGACATATGAATATAGATCTTTCCCTAGCACATGACGTTTACCAAGATGAAGACGGAATGAGGAATTGGTGTTGATCACCATGACTCTCACAAGGACAAAAAGTAAAGGTACAAGATAGGCCCTTCGTAGAGGAAAGCAGAGGTTGTTATGCGGTTTTGAGGTTTGGATGTGCAACCTCTTAGTATAATGGAACGTCACTTTATATTGCCTCCTATGATAAAGAACTTTATTATGCTGTATGTCGCTTTTATGTCTTCCTCATCACAGGTTCATACAAAGTTATTTTCCACACACTAATAGATCATACATATTTAGGGAGCAACTTTTTATTGCTTGCACCGATGACAACTTACTTGAACGATCTTGCTCAATCCATAGGTAGGTATGGTGGACTCTCATGGCAAAACTGGGTTGATGGTTTATGGATGCACACGTAGTATCTCTACTTAGTGCGGAAGTTTTGGCTAATATGAGGTGGAAGAAATCGTCACATGCTAAGGGATCTCTAGTCATATAACATTGTTCGGAACCAAGCAAACACAATTCATTATGTTGTCTTCCTTGTCCAACATCTACTTCTAAGAATGTAATAGTTTTGTGAGTGATCACAATTATAGATGACGTCTAAGATGATATATTTATATGTGAACCTCTCCTTCCTTATTACTTCTTATTAATTGCAACAATGACTAGGGTCTATGTTTGTCTATCCTCAACAAGTTTCAATCATCATACTTTTTATATGTGAAGCTACCACTTTCCATAAGATCATTACATGATCCTTCATGCTTTTGTTCTTTTCTCATTCTTTTGATCATGGCACGAAGCAAAGCCCTCAACTAAGACACTCTTTATTATATGTATCACAAGCTCGAATACATCGGGGGTGACACAAAGCAAAGACTCAAAACTAAACACTAATGACTTTATTCCACTAGAGAAGAAATAAAACTGAAAAAGAAAGGACTAAAACAAAGGTAAAGGCGAAAGATATGATGGTGATTGCTACTGCAACAAAAGACGTTCCAACAGCGCCAGAAACACGGGTGCTGACGGGAGACTATTCTTGTCTTGATACTCCTCAACAACGGCACCAGGAATCCTTCTGCTATGGCTACGCCTTTAGGGACTTCCTTGGAAAATATGCAAAGGATTCCCCCGTGGCCTTGGAGCCTTGCGTTGGTGTTCCCTCGAAGCGGAAAGGGTGATGTAGCACAGCGGCGGTAAGTATTTCCCTCAGTTTTGAAAACCAAGGTATCGATCCAGTGAAGGATTGTCACAAGTACCTGCACAAACACAAAGAGCTTGCACCCCACGCTATGAAGGGGTTGTCAATCCCTTATAGATTGTTTGCCAAGTGAGAACTGAAAGAAAAAAGGAACAACGCAAAGTAAAAGCGAAAGTGGAAATGATAGGTGTGAATAGACCCAGGGGCCGTAGTGTTCACTAGCACTAGTAGAAAAAGGGCCTTTTGTCCCGGTTCGTAAGGGCCTTTTGTCCCGGTTTTTGAACCGGGACTCAAAGATCGTTACTAATGTCCTCGGCCTTTAGTCCGGGTTCCTACACCAACCGGGACAAATGGGGATCCACGTGGCCGCTGCGTCCAGGCAAGGCGGGGGGGCCTTAGTCCCGGTTGGTGACACCAACCGGGACCAAAAGGCATCCACGCGTCAGCACCTGGCTGAAGCTGAGTTTTTTTTTTTAAAGGGGTTGGTTTTTTAGATTGTTATATACACCAACCAAGGAGCATCCATGAGCAAGCACAAAAAGAAATAATTTTATCTTTCATCAATGAGCATCCATGAGCATGCACAAAATTTCGTCAGGCACACCACCATCATACTTAAAAGTGCAGTAGCAGTTCGACACTATCGTACTTAAAAGGTTTACACTATAAAGATTAAAGCTCCATCAGGTTCATAAGATCTTCACTCCGGCTTCTTCACCTTCTCCTTCATCATCCTGATGCGCTTAGAGCGGCGAAGCCCCATGCCAGGTTGTGGGATGTACTCCTCTACCAGAATAGGCATGGCCGTGTCGCCCAGCTGAGGGATCACCATCGCGAGGCCATCGTCGCTGCTATTTTTGCTGTAGCTAGAGTCAGTGCTACTTTTTCTACAGCCATAGTCGCTGCTGCCGTAGACATAGCACCTGTCACAGTACTCGCTGCTCCTGCTCCCATTGCCTTGCCAAATGCAAAAAAGTTTTTTGCAAAATGGGTGTGAGACATAGCCTAATGGACAGGAAGAAGAGACAGTGCATACTGGCATCGTCGTCGTCCTGGTAGCGCCTCCGACACATAGTCGTGTCGAACACCTTCACGGCGGACGTGGCGTTGTCGTCGTACCTGAACACAAGGAAGTACCCGTGCCGTAGGTCGTAGGCACGGACGAACTGCTTCCAGCCATGATCTAGGTACATCCTTCCATCGGTGTCGAACGCCACCTCCACGTCCCACAGCTTGCGAAGCCCGTTGCCGGCCTGCCTCAGCTTCATGTTCTGTGGCCGATGACCGTCCAACATCTTCACAAAATTGTCTGGCAGCACCTGCCTGCTGGAGGATTTCTCAAGTATAATCGTGAAGAAATCCATCTCTGAAAAGCAGCAGAAGAGACCAATTACTACCCTTTACAACATTGTCAGTACTCGCTGCTCCTCCTCCCATTGCCTTGCCAAATGCAAAAAAGTTTTTTTTAAAATGGGTGTGAGACAAATCCTAATGGAGAGGAAGAAGAGAAAGAGCATACTGGCATCGTCGTTGTCCTGGTAGCGCCTCCGACACATAGTCGTCTGGAACAACTTCACGGCGAACGTGGCGTTGCCGTCGTACCTGAAGACAAGGAAGTACCCGTGCCGCAGGTCGTAGGCACGGACGAACTGTTTCTAGCCACGACCAAGGTACATGCTTCCATCGGTGTCGAACACCACCTCCACGTCCCATAGCTTGCGAAGCCCGTTGTCGGCCTACCTTAGCTTCATGTTCTGTGGCCGATGGCCGTCCAGCATCTTCACAAAATTGTCCGGCAGCACCTGCCTGCTGGAGGATTTCTCAAGTATAATCGTGAAGAACTCCTTCTCTGAAAAGCAGCTGAAGAGACCAATTACTACCCTTTACAACATTTTCATACAACATTTACAGCAACATGATCATCAGTATTAGGTACGACTTTTCTGCATAGTGCTCTCCAATTTTAGCATTCAAAGTAGGAGTACTTTTCCAATTTGAGCATTTAATAAGCAAAACCAAATCGTAAAATAAAGTAGTATTCAAATTAGCATGCATTCAATTATAAGCAAAACTACATCATCTCTTGTCATACATATAGCATCACTAATACAACTAGAACCGTAGCGCCCGACGGGTATCGTCGCGGGCGGTGGACACCCAAAGAGAAGGAACCATCACAGGATCATAGCTCCAGTGAGATCCCTGAAGAACCTGCCAGGTATTGTCGAACCTGCCCTCCAACGCAACCATGTAGCGACGGACGTGCTCGTCCTCCTCTCTCACACGGTGACGTACCACCTCTGCGGTGTCCGGAAGCCACGGCACCGTCACTGGCCCACGCGTCCGCCACCAAACAAGGATCGGGTCAACAACGGGCTGGCTCCTCACCAACACCGGGTCAACCTCCCCGCTAACTAATACTTTGAATTTAGGTTGAATTTTCTCTATAAATTCGCATCTATTTTTTAATTTTTTTTCCATTGTTTTTGTTTTCTTTATTGCTTTATTTTTGTTTTGTTTATTTTTTTAGTTAGCTTATTTTGTTTTGTATCTCCATACAACAAAATACTTATTTTTTTTTCTAATTACTTATTTATTTTATTTTGTGATAATTATTTTTGCCATTAAAGTTTCTAAAAAAAAATTTCTTTATGAAAATTCTTTTTGCTTTCAATGATTTTTAACAGAAAATACTCTGATGATTTTAGTTGCATTTATGGATTAATTTTTCTATTATTTATTTTTTATTATTTTGTTTTGTTTCTACTTAAATTCAAAGTGCTAGTTAGCTTATTTTGTTTTGTTTCTACTTGCAAAACTACTAATGGCGCACCACCAGCTGGTGCGTCATTAGTAACCAGGGTTACTAATGACGCATTTATAGGTGGTGCGCCACTACTATATTTTTTTTTGCAAAACTAATAAAGGCCACCGCTCCACCGCCGCCGACGACCCCCCGGACCCTCCCCCGCTTCACCGTCGCCGCTAACCCCCCGCACCCTCCCCCGCTGCACCGCCGCCGTCGACCCACCAAACCCTCCCCGACCCGCTCCACCGCCGCGACGACCCCCCGCTCCACCGCCGCCGACGACCCCCCGCACCCTCCCCTTTCTCATCGCTCGGTTCCACCGAACGGAATCGGCCGAGCGCACCACCCACCCCCTCCCTCCCCCCCCCCCCCCCGAGCGCCATCGCTATCCAAAAATAATAATATTACTAATGGCGCACCTTTCTGGGGTGCGCCGTTGCTATCCAAAAAAAAGATTACTAATGGCGCACCTCTCTGGGATGCATCATTACTATATAAAAAAAGATTACTAATGGCGCACTGCAT
The DNA here is from genome assembly GCF_904849725.1 of Hordeum vulgare subsp. vulgare. NCBI lineage: Eukaryota > Viridiplantae > Streptophyta > Magnoliopsida > Poales > Poaceae > Hordeum > Hordeum vulgare. Next base: position 121,690 of record NW_025422512.1, read on the forward strand.
GACGATGTGTCATTGCGATCAAAAAAAAGTTCTAATGGCGCTCCGCTCGGGGGTGCGCCATTGCTAACCGGCAGTGCCTCTCCTCTCCCAAATCCAACCTGCCACTCTCTCTCCTGTGCCCACTCTCTCTCTCTCTCTCCACCCCCACCCCCTCCCCCGTGCCGTCGGCTAGCTGCATCCCCGTCGCGCGGCCTCGTCCCCCACCCGCAGATGGATCTCTAGAGCTGGGCGGCCTCGGCGCTCGCGGCTCCAACGCCACCTCCCCGCCCCACCCGCCGGTGCGCCGCGTCCCGCCGCAATGGTGACCAGGCGTCGTCGGGCCCAGCCCTCGCCCCGCCGCCCTCGCAGGCGCCTCCCTCGCCTTCAGGGGTCACCGCGCCGCCCTCGTCCCGCCGCCCTCGGAGCTCTCGGCGGCAGATCGACCCCGTCCTCTGCCCCTGCGCCCTCGCCTGCGCTGAAAGAGCTAGGCTTCTCCTCCCCGTCGACTTCACGCTCCCCATCTTCCTCCGCTCCCCCCACCCCTCCTTCTCTCTCGTGCGACTCTCGACGCCCTGCGGATCTCGCCGACTCTTCGACGGCACGTTTTGTCGTCGCTGCGAAGGTTCAGCGCGTCCTCCCCCTGCGCGCTCGGGAGAGCAGGGACTGCTCTGCCGCCCTCCCCTCCCCCTCATCCTTCTCCCATCGCCCTCTCCCCCTCCTCCTATCCACTCCCTCTCCAGTTAGTTGCACATAATTGCTGGCTGTGGGGGGTGAAGCTCCCGTTCCCCAAAGTCCTCCTCCCCTCGATGAGCACTGTTTTTGGTTTGATTTGCTTACTCTGAAGCTATTTTGATCTGGAAACTGCTAATAGGGCTGATCTGATGCTAAAACTGACGCAAATGACGTCTAAATTTGATGCCATGCCAAATCTGACGCAAACAATGTTTATATGTTTATGTGATACCAAGTCTGACGCCATACCTTTCTATACTAATTTGTTAGAGACTCACGTGATGTTTATCTTAGATGATGGTGTATAACCGGCTTGGTTCATTTATATGGATGTAATTATATAAATAGGTGTGTAATTCAACCGCTGCTGTTCATCTGGTGTGCTTGACCTGGGTTTACTGGGTTAAGCTTAGGCTTGTTGTTTCTCTCGGTTTGACGCTGAAGTGGTCTGGGAGTCGGGGCCAATGGTATGGGTCAGCATGGTTAGTCCTGAGTCGTGGCCTGCACGACACGTCATTGCTCTCTGATGGCATAACTTTTATTACGCTGATTTGTCATGTGTCGGGTCGAGAGAACCCCTTTGTGTGAGCGATTTTGGTTTGAAATTTCCTCTGTTACCGTATTAATAACGTCATTGTTGTGTACTCAAAACTCATGTTTAGCACGGGGGATTTGCATACGGTTTATGTGATGTATGTAATTGCACAGGGGACTTTATGTTGTGCTAATTTTGGTTTGTTGGTGGTGTTAGAAGTATATAAATGAACAAGTGTTAATGTCGTTCATATATGTCTTGTTCGAAGTATTAAATTGCTTGACACAGAGATTTATGCCTTTTTTAATCTTGTTTACCAATTAGTTTAATTAGTTGTTTAGGGCGAAAACAGTAACATCATGTAGAATGCTTTCTTTTCTGTTGTTTGATCTACATAGGTATGAACTATGAAACGAGTCGTCAGGTGTTTGATCTGCACATTAGATTTATAAATATTTTTCTGCCTGTTTTTTCTCCATCTAGCGTACTTGTCCTACTCGCAACAGAATGCATCCTGTACCGATTCTGTTTGGTTTGGCACATCTTTAAAATCTATGCACTTAGCAACACAGATGCTGTTAGGCTGTCAGCAATTGAACATTTCTCATTGCTTAATTTGCTTTTTAGACTACCGAATATCTTCGTGAAGAGGACTTGAACTCAGGTTTGGTGCAATGGCGAATATGAACATAACTGGCATCTTGGAGAAGGTATCAATTACACCAATTTACATTTCTTGATAAGGAATCCTCAGTTTTTGCTCGGTAACATTTTTTCCTTGTATATGTGCTTTCAGATGACAGGGAAAGATAAAGACTACAGATATATGGCCACATCTGATCTGCTTAATGAGTTGAACAAAGAGAGTTTCAAAGCAGACCAAGACCTTGAATCAAAGTTGACTGATATTGTTCTTCAGCAACTGGAAGATACTTCAGGAGATGTTTCTGGTTTAGCTGTGAAATGGTACCTTTCCTGTAAAATACTTTCTTATTTAATCCATTGTTTGTGTTCTTGATGTCTTATCATGCTTGCATGTTAATATCTTATCATGTGTCGGATTGGGGAAGTAAGGATTTTGCATGTTAATATCTTGTTATTGTTGATTATTACCACCTCCGTCCTGCTAGAATTTGTGAACATTCTTATAATGCTACTCGCTATGTTGTAGTACCTGTCAGATGCATTAGCCTGCTATTTTATCTTAAGATGGCATCATTCCTTGCTTATTCATTTGCTATAATAATATTTTTTAAAGTTTGTTATGTTTTCTTATGCATCAATTATTGGATCTGCTGGGTTACTTTTTTGCAGAGAAATTTGATTACCGATTATTTTTCTATACATTCACTAAATTTACTCTTATTTTTTTATTGGTTAGCTTGGCTCCACTTGTTAAGAAGGCAAGCGTGGATAGAATAGTGGAGATGACCGACAAGCTTTGTGATAAATTACTCAATGGAAAGGAGCAGCATCGTGATATTGCCAGTATAGCTCTGAAGACAATCATTGTGGAATTTACTATGGCATCACTTTCTGAAAATATTTTAGTTTCTCTTGCCCCGCAGCTAATTAATGGTGTCACCAATGTAAGTTTTTAGTTTGTTTTATTGCTGCCTGAATTTCCCTTGGTTATCAGTAGGCCCCTTAAGTTTTAACTTATTCAGATGTTCCACAGAAAAGTTAATGCAATATTAACTTAAGTATTAGCTGGAAAATCAGCAATAAATTACGTACACAGGTACACAGTTTGCATGAATTTATTGTGAATGTTCAATATATCCTTTAATTAGGGCTGATTGGTAGCATTTGGTTTACTTTCATTTCTTCTTACCATTATCTGTGGCCTCTTGTTCTATTATCTGGAAGCATAATTGTTCGACAAACGTACCATATGCTTATGAAAATGAAACTTGTAAATACATTTCTAGGTTTCAAGGGTTTGTAACATAAAAAATGTTTGTACTTGTTTCATGGCTCATCAGTTTTTTTAAAATTAAATGCAATTGTCTTGATACATTTCTTCTTTTGTTGATAGGGAAAGAGTGCTGAAATTAAATGTGAATGTCTTGATATATTAGGTGATGTGATTCATAGATTCGGCAACGTGATCACGAAAGATCATGCGTTTATGCTCACTTCACTTTTAACCCAGCTGAGCTCTACTCAACCAAGTGTCACAAAAAAGTCAGTTTCGTGCATAGGTATGCCTGAATACATTTTGCAATTATTTTGATTGTTCATGCTTGCAAATGACTGAACAACCTTAGTTATTTACAGTGACTAATGTGTGAGCTTTATGTGGCAGCATCACTTGCTCCATGTTTCTCAGATGATCTATTAGCCAAGGCAACATCAGAAGTTGTCCAATTGCTGAAAAATAAAAGGGCAAAATCTGATATAACCCGACCAAATATCCAGATGATTGGGGCTCTCAGGTATATGCTTTGACCTTCCAACTGCTGTAAAAAATTGTTCATAACAGCTTGTAGGAATTATCCAAATTGAAAATTGGCTAGTTCCAATTGATAACATATCTAGGAAAAAAATCTGGCTGGATGATATAATACCCAGGGATAAATAATTTTTGGATGGAGGGAAGTACAAGAGATTTATTAGGTTAAATTAAATTCATTTGATCACTGCAACTCAATAGTTAATACGTATAATTTATTTTGACATACAATCAGTCAGTTGGATACCGGTTTTGGTATCAAAACATCTCAAGGCATTCGAAATCAATCATGTAAACGATGATAAATGGATTCACCTATTATTGAAGGTCCTTGCTTCCCATGGAGTACATTCGGAACTAATAAAATTAGTAGAGAAGTACCATTCTTAACGTAAGTACATTTTACTGTTATAATGTTTTTATGTTCTAGTCTGCATGTGGGACACTACGAAAATTGTATTGTTATTCCAGTCAATTAAATCACAAAATAAAACTCAAATTTGGAAACATCCATTTGGTGAGGTTAGAAATGAAAATAAAACACCTAGCTTATGTCAGTGAAATTGTAAACCTAGGCCAAAGAAGAAGTCCATGCAACATGCTAAGATCCTTTGGCTGTCAATGCCACTACGACACCCTACACCTTTCATTCGTAATGTCTCATTTTGGTCGACCATTTAGCCTGCTCATGATGAATACCTAACATCAAACATGGTGATTTCATCTGCCGGGCCAACAGCTACAGCTACAAGAGGTGCTTGGTGGCTGTAGCTGCATGCCTTTGCTATTAACTAATAGGATTATGTTTGATTGATTATTAAAATCCAGCAGGTTGTTGCACGCATGAACACTTTATTGAGAGTTTTCACCTTGTCTTCATAATGAGAAAGTTTAATTTGGTGCTCTGTAGTTGGTTTGAGGTCCAGGCCTCGAGGGAAGTTGTGGAAGGATAAGTTAAAAACTTCTGGCTGGTTTTCATGTTAACAAATACATTGTTTGAGCATTACAATAAAATAGATCAGGTTGCATCTTTGTCCGATCATCCAACTGAATTCCGTTTACAATTTTCCACTTTTCCTGCACTTCAGTGCCACTCTCTAATTGGCCAGGACTTTCATGTACTCACTAGGCCTCCTGTTGTTGTCCCATAGTTTGCACAGGCTTCAGTTTCCAGCACGAGTTGTGGTCCAGACCGTCTACAATGGCTTCTCTATCCAGACACCCATGTTCATGAGTGATTCACCATGAAGCTCCCATCCAGACCGTCTACAATGGCTTCAGTTTGGGACGGCCCCCTTCCAGAGATGCCACTCCTTGTCCTGTCAATTGGTGATGAAAATTTCCTGCTTGCTTGGTACTCTTCTGCTGATAAGATATACTTTTGTTTGTAGCTTTTAAAACTTTTACACCATATATCTGTATTTAAAACTTTTAAGAGACCCATCTACCTCATTCACATATATATATGATGAAACATTCATTCTGTGTAGAGTATGAAGTATAGGAAGAGATCACGGTCAAAGTCTAAATGCACTCATAGGATCTGCATAGGATGTATCCTCTACTCCTATCTATTTATCAATAGAAATCTCTATGCTTTTCAAGTGTTGTAATTTGCTAGAGGTTGCACTTTTCGCCTCTGCATCACTAGCATTGTTGCTGAAAACATGTAAGTAGAGATCATTTGACCAATTTGAAGACCAAATTTATAATTAGAGACCATTCTTTGAAGATCTTCATGGTTTAGAGTGTTAAATTTGACATGTTGATGATTTCATCTTGTAGGTTGCCACGCGGATGCTCTTTGAACTACGATCTGGACATGAAGGCATTTGATTTAGTGCCAAATATTACTTACTAATGCCCGCAAAGCATCGTTGTGTATTATATTTTCTATGGAGCTATGTATGTATGGATGCTATGGAACTATATGTATATATGGATGCTATGGAATTATGGATGTATGGATACTATCGAATTTTGATATATGGATCATGAAATTTGTTATGCAACTTTGCATATATGTTATGTGTTGTGGATCAGTAAAACTATTGGACACATGTTATGTATTATATATTTGACATATATGTTATGTGCTGTTGAATTTGTGGTTTTGAAACAAAACATATATATGCCAGAATACCAGATACTAATGGAGCACCATGGGCTATACTAATTGCACACTGCCTGGTGAACCATTAGTATATATGCCCTGGGAGGCATACTAATGGAGCACCATGGGCTATACTAATGGCGCACTGCCTGGTGCGCCATTACTATATATGCCCTGGGAGGCATACTAATGGAGCACCATGGGCTATACTAATGGCGCACTGCCTGGTGCGCCATTAGTATAGTGTCACGGTTGTTGTTTACACATTTACCACATTAAAACAGGAAATGTCTGACGATGAATATTGGAAGTGTGAATATTGCGGCAACTGTCGGGGTATGTGCGACACGCCTCACCTACTATATATACGCCCATATAAAATATTCATATTGGTCTCGTTATTTAAAAGATTTTGGAGAAGCGGGAGGAACTCCTCCGAACGGAACGCATACGAGCGTTTCAAAGATTAATTTTCGGGATTTTTGCTGGAGTAGGTTATAGATCCGAAAGGAGAATACCACTTCACCAATTAATGCATGCATGTAATGGATCCGCAAGTTGTAGGAGAAATTATATATATATATATATATATATATATATATATATATATATATATATGGGTGTGTTATATAATATGTGCATGCATATATATGGTCCCTCTCGAAATTCTATGATATATGATTGGTCCTTCGAGATATCTTATGATATATGCATAACATGTACGGTATGTACTAGCGTAAGATATGTTTTAAATGAAAAAAAATTAAATAGAAAACATAAAATAAAAAGCAAAAGTAAACAATAAACCCCAAAACCCAAAATCACCATAGCCTGTAGTCCCAGATGATGTTACCAACCGGGACTAAAGATCCCGGCCACGCCACACACGCTGTCAGCCACGTGGAAAGGTATTATTCCCGGTTTGTAGCAAACCGGGACTAAAGGGGGAGGCGTCTTTAGTCCCAAGTTAATAGTCCCGGTTGATAAACCGGGCTATAGGCCCTTACCAACCGGGACTATGAACCACCAACAAGACCGAACAATTTTCCATTTCTTATTATATGGAAGTCTTATTGTTTTGATATATTTTTAGTAGGAACAGCCGTACATCGCCATCCTGATCCCCTATTGAAACACCGACATGTTAACGAGGGTAGAAGGCTCTCTTTCGTGTTTCACATATGCATTCGTCTCTTAGTAACTCCGTTGATTTAGGTTGTATGCTTGTGCGTGTTTCATGTATGTATTGTTCTCTTTGTTGGACTTCCGCATTTGTCTAGTTGGTAGACACCAAATATTCATGAAGCAACAAATACCTTAAACCCAAATACCAACGCAAAAATGCCTGCCTGAATAACATTTTTTTTACCATACTCACTCGTAGAAATGCAAGTTGCGGGTCCGGCATGAAGCTGCTAGTTCATTCAAGACATGCACCATCTCTTTCTACTTACTTGCATCTCCAAATAAATAATATACAACCACAATATGGGCAGCAATAATGCATGCCAATACACGACAAAATCGCACGAGAATCACGCAAGACAACCGACTAATTTATTGACTCAACTGTAGGGAACCACCCCACATATGGAAACACGGAAAAAAAAGTTTGTTCTTCATTGTTTTTTGCAAAAAAAGCTAATTCTATTACTGTAAAGATTACACCAATTGCATGTTTGACTCAATTAACCAAAGAATAGGTAAAGTGACGACCATGACCATGTGATGGCCGTTAAAGCGCCTTTGTTGGTTGTCATATTTCTCCAATCGGCGGCCCATGAAAACTCCAGTCTCTTTTCTCTCTTTTCTCTCTGGCGATGGCATAGTTGATTCCTATCGGCCATGGTGGAGAAAGACACTTAAAATGGAGATGGTAGAAGTAGTTTTTTTTAACGAGCATTGCTCTAGTTTGAACTCATTGTCGAGCAAGATAAAACAGCCGCTCGTCGTGGCGGTGCACTCTCATGCTAATGTGGAGAAGGACATCCAACGGCCGGGGTGTAACTGCTCGTAATATCCTTCAGTCCCCAACCTCTCCGTGTAATACTTGTTGACCTTCAATTTTATTAATAAAGCGAAATGAGTGGGCCTGTGCAGTCTACAATTATAGAATTTGTGGGCGGTGCTTTCAAAAACGGAATAAAAACTAGCTTGTGTACTAGTGATGGCACACGTGTGGTGGTTCCTTGCAATTATTGAAGATCGTAGGTCTAAACTTGTATGGAACCAGCAAATTATGGGAACTAACATAGATCTTAATAACACAAACAAAAAATCGACACACAACGTAGTTAAGATTCGTCAATTATTTTGTCCATCACATCTTCATGCTACTCCAGCGTCCAGCAGGATGCACGTCAGTAATTAATGGATGTACTAGACTCATTCAATGGCATCATGAGTATTACAACTACACGGGTATTTCGCAAGGCTGAGTATATGTGGTTTTATCGACGTGCATAAGACGGCTAAAATTTTATATCCTATCATACTAATCAAGTGTTGTTGGATTAGGTTAACTAGCCATCAACCCGTGCTTCTGCACGGGCTAGATATAGTCCTTTTTAATATTGTTCAGTAATTGCATACTACTACGATAATTAAATTTTGTCATATAAAAGAGTCAAAAATATGTACGAAAATATAATATAAAATAATTTATGTTCTGGCCAACAAAAATGTAGTTTGGCCATGACATATTATTCCTCGGATATACATTTACAAAAGGGAATCATGATGATCGAGTCCCATAATCAAAATGTAGTGGCTCACATGGGTTTGTTTTTTCTCCGAAGATGATGCATATATAAATCATGGAAATATTAAATAAACTGAAATTATCAGAAGAAGTACAACCTGTTTTCGAAACATTATTCTACCGACTACTTTTTGCATGAATGTGTGTTCCATTTTCTGTTCAATTCGTTTATCTAATATTGTATTGATTTGTCATGCTCGGTGTAAATATAGCACAACCACAATCCGACTTCATTCACATCGGAAAAAATACTCAGACAAAGAAAAACAAAGCAATTTCTGCATTTTAGATAATCTCCATCACATCTGTGTGCATTGCTTAGAGCTGACTCTTAAACTAAAGAACATTTGATTGTGAATGTATCTCTCGTGTATCGAATTAAAAAATTGAGTATACCGTAATACTTCAAAAACAATTACGAATTAATTTACAATTTAAGTGGGCATGGTTGCGAAAAATACACCTATTTGAAATAACAATAAAAATTACGGGGTTTATATTGATATATATTCTTTTGGGCATGCAACTTTATGTATATGTTCTTATTTAATATTTTGTATGGTGTGATTTCCCAACCCATAACGTTGGTCTTTATCATGCAATATTAGATAAACGAATTGAACAGAATATGTCTCTTCTTTCATGGAACAGAACGTGGGTTTTTACATGGGTCTTTATCATGCATTAACTCTTTAATAAAAAAAATATGTGTCTTCTTTCATTTTTGAGGGGAACATGCACGTGTTTTTCAGGAAATCGGGATATAGGCCTTTTTATCCTTGTGACTTGAACGTTCAGTACTATTCATTGTGTGTGCTACTGAAAATTTTTGAATGGAACATGCACGTGTTTTTTCCATAACCGGGTCATTATTTGTTTACTTTTTCTGTAGGCAGATAGAGGCACGTGTATTTTTAGTGCTTAGAACTTGAACGTGGTGATGCAGGACTCTTACATGTACGTGTTGGATTAGTCCTTCTACATGTACATGTTGTTGTGTTTTCTATAAAAAACTGAAATGGAATGTTTCACATGTCAGATGCCTATTTTTTGTGGCATGGGGTCATCCGCGTTACGTATGTTTCACAATCCAATGGTGTAATTAATTTTGATGATGTGGATTAATGAGAGATCCTTAAAAGGTGCCTCCAATAGGAAATACTCCCTCCATCCTAAAATTCTTGTCTTAGGTTTGTCTAAAAATGAATGTATCTAAATATTAAAACATGACTAGGTACATTCATATCTAGACAAATCTAAGACACAAATTTTAGAACGGAGGGAGTAAGAGATACTGAGCTTATTTTATAAAGGCTAGTAAAAGGGGTGGGGGCGTCCGGCTAGTTATTTTTGCATTCACACGCTTAAACTATGGCTATTTAACGTGATTTGCGAGCTACATAGTTATCTTCCTTAATCCTTACACATCAATCTAGATTCAAGTATATTATGAAAAATTGTTTCCAACCAATATTTTTCTGTAGAAAATAAATTAAATTGCTTGCCTTCCCAAGTAAGATATTATGTCATGAGAGACCAGTGACTCATATATACTTTGATTGTGCTTTTAGAAAATAATACACAAATCCTAAGATTTATTAGGGTAAATACCCAACCATAGCCATAACTTCCTCTTGGCTCGATATTTAGACTTTATGCGAGAACTTGTCAACCGAGGAACTATCATTTCTGTCACTCCATCCTCCTATTCAAATTTCGAGTTCTGTTCAACTAGCTACTTGATCAAACTTTACGTTCATGTATATCTATGATACCTAATTAAAGCTTAGTGGAGAAAACTTTCATGGTAACAACATGATAGCTCATATGTTGATTGTTGAATAGAATATGAAAACACATGGTCGTAATATAAAAGGATTGATTTAGAGGAAAAAATATAAAAAATGTAAAAATTACAATATATCACTTAATATATGCATGAATCATTTATATTGATTGGCCAAGGGTACAAATAGATTCACTGTGACGACTCTTATAGGAACAAGTAAGAAACATAAATACATACGTAAGATGCAACATAGGCTTTGATACAACTGGTGGTATCCAATACTATTGAAGATGAAATGGCAATACGACCTTGGCCATAGAAATCATGCATAAGAATGCATGATTAGGCTTCAACGGGTTGAAGGGCTGCACCCTCATTACAAAAACTGACGCATGGTCCAGAACTGTGGAGGTGATGACTCCGTGATCCACAATAATGGAGGTGATGACTCCGTGATCCATAATAATGGAGGTGAGCTGAAAGACAACATCGTTTCTGGCTACTGCGACCCTTACTGGATGGATTGAATAGTGTATTGTTGGTAATAGACCCATTACCCAACTAATCACTACAAGCAGCAATTGAATACTAGTTACATGCACTGGCAAAAACAACCTTATGTTTACTAAATAACCCTTTTGTTTTCATCTCTTTCTTGCCACCGTGCAGTCAATAATCTTCTGCATACTAAATAATGGTCATAGGTAAGTAATAATTTTGGAACTTTTATATCCATAGACTATTTCATACATAATTTGAATAATGGTCATATGTTGCTGGTTAATGTCTGGATTTCTAGCCTATTTCCCTATTTTATATTTGTATTTTTATTTTAGTAGATAATAGATGGATATATAGGTTAGAGTACTATATCACATTTACATGCCAACCCGCTGGTCCACACCATACAGGGACCATCTCAAAACTTCAGAGCCCATACTCAGATCTCTAATAACTTAAGAGAAATTATGAACCACCAACCAGCCGAAACAATTTTGCATTTTTATTATATGGAAGTCTTATTGCTTAGATCTTTTAGTAGGACGCAGCCTCCCATCACTATTGAAACACCAACATGATAAGGAGCCTAGAAAGTTGGCTTGCATGTTTCACGTATGCATTCGTCTCTTAGTACACCTGTTGATCTAGATTTTATGTCCGTGCGTGTTTCACCTTTTTATTTGTCTCTTTGTAGGACTCCCGCATTTGTCTAGTTGCTATAAACAAAGCATTCATGAAGAAACAAATATCTTAAACCCAAATAGCAACGCAAAAAATGTGAAAAGATGCCCAAATAACATTTTTCTTTAGAAGTTACCAATCTTACTGGTAGAAGTGTATGTTGCGGTCCCGCATAAAGCTGCTATTAAATTGATGACATGTTCCATCACTTTGTACTTACTTGCGTATATAAATCAATAATATACAATCATAATATGGGCAGGAATAATGCATGCCTATAGACGCCAAACTCATACGTGAATCACGCAAGACTATTGATTACATTTTAGGGAGCCACCACATATGTGGGATCACCAGTAGAAAAGGGTGTTCTTCCATTTTTTAACAAAAAAGTACCATGCGCAAATTCTATATCTTTATAAATTACGCTAAGTACCTATTGTACTCAATTAACCCAAAAAAACTAAAGAGGCGACGTCGACCATGTGATTGCAGTTAACTTGCCTTTGATTGTTGTCATCTTTCTCCAATCGGCAACCAATGCAAATTCCATTCTCTCTTATCTATTTTCTCTCTAGCGATGGCATAGTGGATTCCTATCATCCATGGATGAGAAGGCAGCAACGCCATTTCTTCAATTGGAGATGCCAGAGGTAGTTTTTTAAACAAGCATTGAACCCGCTCTTGGACAGGATAATGCAGCTACTCGTCATGGTGGTGTACTCTGATGCGCCTTCAGTCCCAACCTTTCCATGCAGTCTTTGTTGACCTTGAATTTGGTTAATAAATTAAAACGAGTGACCAAAGCATATAGGAGTGACTCGTCACCTCATCCTTTTTAGTAGTAGAATGCAGTGCATACTATAATTATTAATTCATGGCTGAGCTGGTTGCTGAGATTTATAAATGATGACTTAATTAGATTTGAAAATGGTGACTTAAACTAGTAAAAGGTGATTTAGATTTGAGTGTTTGTATCTGGCTTGCCAAGCTCTTGACTTAATTAAATTTCAGTGTTCCATCTGGCTTACCGACCAAGTGAAAGAGGGCATATTGTTTGTCCAATTTAGACAGCATATTTTATGCAAGATTTTCATTTAAAATCATTTTTTATTGTGAAGACATATTTTTTTATTGTGAATACTAATTTGTGAATACTAATTCCTAGAGAGAAGCTACTATCGTCATGAAGTAGGACAGTAAAATTTCATATCTAGGAGCCTAGATCTAAGTGCAACTTCGGTATTTCAGTGTACGCACCAGCTATGAATGATGACTCAACCTAAGTAGAAATATGTTTTGTAATAACTACTAAGCAACAAATATTTCCAAGTCACGTTGCCAGAGAAGGCAAAACACCACACGATAGTCAGTATATCAGCAGTAATTATTCTGACCAACTAACAAATTCCTTGTTGACCAATCCTGCAGCCCTTAGAGCATCTTTAGCAGACCCCATATATCAGCGAACCAAAAAGTTGTTTACAGTTTACGGAAAAACGGCTTCTCGGTCGTTGTCCACCACCGACCCGTAAATCTGTTATTTGCATTTTAATTTGAAGCATGAAAACACATTTTTTTGCTTCTTTATTTTCTGCAAAGACATTGGATACATAATGATTTACCAAATCTTTGAGGAACGGAAAGAAGGATATAAACCGTCGTTATTGCATTTAAAGAATACGCATTCGAGGTGTTGTCGCATACTAGCTAGATGTGAGCCGCAACACTGTCTCTGTGCAATCGTCGCACTGTATGAGCGGCATCGGCAAGCCGACGAGCCGCTGCACGAGCACCGAGCCTGGTCGACGGTCGACCGAGGCCTTGCTGGCAAACCAACGATGACGACTAGAAGACGATCCAGTACCTGCATGCGGCACTGGCGCTTTTCCAGGACTCTGCGTAGTGCTCCGCGACCAATCCATGGCTGGGCGCAGCCGCTGGTGGCCGGGAATGTTAGATCCCACAGGCACGACAAACAGTCGCCGATATGCAACTTTTCGACCAGCCGAGGCAGCAAGAAGGGGTCCGACGCGTTTGAGGGGTCTTATCGGGTAACTTTTTCGGCATGGACTCGTATTTTTACGGTTGTTTTACAGGTCGGGGCATTATTCGGGATCTGCTAGGGATGCTTTTATTCTTGTCTCTCACATCTCTATCATCCCTTTGTGGCAAGAAAAAAAAATCTATCGTCTCTATTGTCTATTCGGGATCTGCTAAGGATGCTTTTATTCTGGATATGCTAGGGATGCTCTTATTCGGGATCTGCTAGGGATGCTTTTACAAGTGATTGCGCTGTCGGCCCTGACGGCTTAACTTATTTATACATAACGAGATTAGCACACATCATCCTTGCCTATTGTATACTCGTGTACCACGAGTATTCAAGCATCCCATATTATTACCATGAGTGTGCTAGCATGTGAATACCCTACATACATATTCTCAAACAAAGAAACAAATTTATATTGCATACCCGCACTTCATTAAAGAAATATTCAGAATAAAGAAATATATACGCGTGAGATGCCCCAGTATATAGAGTCACATGAAGTTTTTTCTTAAGTATTATCATAGATACGTCCAGTGAACAAGAAACAAACTATGAGTATTATTAGGGTTGGTTTGTGCATAGAACTATCTCCAGTAACTAATTTTGATCAGTTTTGTGACCGAAACACAGTCGAGGTCACTGCGTTTTTTATTTGGAGTATTACTTAAAGTGACTCTATGAACATACTCTCATTTTCATTTGGTTTGTAGTCCAAATCCATATCTCCCTTTTACAAGGCCACAAATATGAGGGCGCACAAGTCTATAATGTTAGATTCAAGATGCTCAAAAGGAAATACAATCGACACAAAAATATAGCTGGATATACTATTATTGTGCGACGATTTGGGTCATCGCCAAACAATGTATAGAAATTCCCTAGAACACTAGAATTTTTCAAATTTTAAGGGGCAATTTGGTGGTTATATACGCTCGTCGTGGCCTAACGAGTTAGCAATCAAAGTTATATGTCTCCACCGACCGCCCCTCCTCCCTTAGTGATCATAGTTGTCCTAAAATACGCAAAACATGTTGGTGATTACCATTAATTTCCTGCTAGCAACATTCTGTTCGACTAGCCAATTGATGGCCCTTTGAGTTCCTTTATATCGTGTAACGCCTAATTAATATTTAGTGGTGAAAAAACTTTCACGGTAAAAACATGATAGCTCATATGTTCAAAGGTAAATATAATCTCAAAATGTGGGGACTTAATATAAAACGATTGATATACATGAAACAACATCGGAAAATTTGAAAATTGTAGTGTATCACATAATATATCCATGGAACTTTTATATTAAGCCAAGGGTACAAATAGATTCATCGTGGCGACTCTTATTGGAACAAGGGAAAAAGACAAATACATAAGTAAGATGATACATTGGCTTCCATACAGCTGATGGTATCAAGATTATTCAAGACAAAATGACAATACGACCTTGGCCATAGAAATCATGCACAAGAAGGCATGATTAGGCTTCAACAGACTGAATGACTGCACCATCATTACAGAAACGGGCACATGCGTTGCTGCAGAGTCCCATGTCGAATTTCATCTCTTGGCCACGGAAAACTGTTACAAAATAGTTGACGTTATGTATGTCTAGAACACAAATGTTTTCTATGAGATGAATAAAAAATATAAAAATGTGGTAAATTAAAATTACCATTGTCCATGTTGTCACAGACAGAATTCCTGCATCCAATGGTGCAGTACTGAGTGACATCTGGTTCACCTGCCAAAGTAATTTGAACAATAAGTATGTAAATAATTTCATGTTAGCAGGTCATTATGAACAAGTTGAAAAGAATAACAATGATATCTCTTACCGGATTCAGGGAGAAGATTCAGTTTAGGATAGTCACTAGGGCATTTTGGACCACTTATGATTTTACAACGACAAGCACCTGCGCAGACTGGACGGGAACCACCCGCGAAACGGCAAGTGTTGTAGCAGTTTCTAGCTAACGTGTCCTTGCAGCAACTTTTTCCCTCCACCTGGACCTGCTCCAGAACTAAACCCAGTATGAGAACACAAATGACCACACTCTTAATACTCTTGCTGGGTGCCATGGTTGGCTTCTTGGCTTTAATTTCTCCAGAAGAATGAGAAATGGCTATGTTGGATTGATGGAAATCCTAGAACACGAGGCTCCTATTTATAGAGGGAAAGTAGTGTGTTGGTACCACTCAGTTTCTGCCGCTGCAAATATCTCTCTCACTCAACCACTATTTCGCAGTAATAGGAAGTCACATGGGTTTGGTCTCTTGTATCCACAGGAGGAGGGTCTCACCAATGGGGCCATGCATCTACTGTCTTGCATGAGAGCAGCTAATTAGTTACCAACCACGTACTCTATAAAATTGATAGAGGAGTGCCTCATCACCTCATCATTTATAGTAGTAGAATGTAGTGCCAGATATTTATGAATTCATGGCCGATGATAGCTAATAATCTAGCGTGACAGATCACCAGCGTTGCTAAGTGTCTGAATGATGCCGCAGCCGCAGGTGCAGTAGTTTTAGTTCAGTTTCGTCAGTTTCGTCAGTTAGAGACTTTCTCTCGTTTCTGTTAGTCAGCGCCTGAGGACGCGGTGTGTGCGCTCCCGAGGCCTTAGATCACGGCACGAGCTCGCCCTTGATCGTGGGATGGCACGATCCGGTAGAGGGGGTAGCTCCTGATCCGTTTTTCCCGTTTAGCAAGTGAATAAGAGGAAGAAACAGAAAAGCAGCAAGTTAGTTGCGCTGCGCAAAACCTCATCGTCTACCTCCCGCTCCTCTCGCCATAGCCGTAGCTAAGTCACTCTGGCTCGATAGAGAGCGTTAGTGCTGACAATTTGCATCAGAGCGAGGCGTCGATCTTGGGAATGACAGGCCCAGACGATTTCGGTAGCAAGTCGACGGCCACTCGCGGGCACGGGTCTCCGACGGCAACGAGCTTGCTGTGGCAGAGAGGTCTACGGCGCGGATGGCTCGGGAAACAGGCAGTGCGGCATGGCCGCAGCTGACCCGGACCAACTACACTGACTGGGCCGTCCTCATGCAGGTCATGATGGAAGGTCGACATTTGTGGGATGTTGTGCAAACGGGCACGACAGAGCGGAGTGACGATCGGCTCGCGCTCGCGGCGATCCTGCGCGGGGTGCCTCCGGAGATGGCACCCACTCTTGCCGGCAAGGCCACGGCGAAGGAGGCGTGGGATGCCCTGAAGACGATGCGTCTTGGAGTGACGCACGTCCGCGAGGTGAAGCTCGCGACCATTGCCAAGCAGTACAACGACATCCGCTTCACCGACGGCGAGACCATCGACGATTTCGCCATGCAGATCATGAACATGGTGGCCCATATGGCGCAGCTCGGCGAAACCCTCCTGGAGAAGCGCATCGTCCGCAAGTTCCTCTCCGTCGTCCCGAAGAGGTATTCGCAGATCGCTCTGTCAATAGAAACCCTAGTTGACCTGGACACGCTTTCCGTGGAAGAGCTCACCGGGCGACTGAGGGCTGCCGAGGAGAGGTACGATGTCGATCAGGTTGAGACAGGTGTTGGGCGCCTTCTGCTCACAGCGGAGGAGTGGAGCGCACGCCAGCACCAAAACGACAACAACGGATCCGGGGGGAGCGGCTCCGGGTCAGGACGCGGCGGTGGACGCCGTGGGCGAGGCCGTGGACGAGGCGGCGGACGCAGCTCAAACAGCCGCGCAAAGGCCATAGACCAGTGCTGCCACTGCAACAAGTATGGGCACTGGGCACATGAGTGCAGGACGCGCCTCCGCGAGGAGCGCGCGTAGGCGAACCTTGTGGAACAAGGCGAGCAAGCTGGAGGCAGGCACGACGATGATACAACGCTCCTGATGGCGGTGATCGCCAATCCCCCAACAGGGATCATGGAGGAGCACGTCATGCTAAATGAAGAGCGTGCAGAGGCGAACCTGGGCGCCGAGGAGGTGTCGTGCGATGGCCGCTGGTTCTTGGACACCGGGGCGTCCAACCACATGAGTGGCGATCGGTCCGCGTTCGCAGAGCTGGACGAGGGCGTCACAGGCAGCGTCAGGTTTGGAGACGGCTCCAGCGTGGCCATCAGGGGTCGCGTCACGGTCACGTTCGCCGTGCGCAACGGTGACCACCGTGCCCTCACCGACGTCTACTACATCCCGCGTCTCAAGACAAGCATCATCAGCCTCGGACAACTGGATGAGCACGGCTGCACCACCAAGATCCGCGACGGCGTCCTGACGCTCTACGATCGCCGCCAGAACGAGTTGGCACAGGTATGCCGAAATGGCAGACGCCTGTATGTTGTGCGGTTGGATATTGCACACCCCGTCTGTCTAGCAGCACATGGCGGCGATGAGGCGTGGAAGTGGCATGCCAGGCTTGGCCACCTCCACTTCGACGCACTCCGGCGCATGGGGCGAGCTGACATGGTGCGCGGGATGCCGCTGGTGGAGCACGCAGGGGAGATCTGCGATGCTTGCCTGGTGGGGAAGCAACGACGTGCTCCTTTCCCCTCTCAGGCGAGGTACTGAGTGACTAGGCCAATCGAGTTGGTTCACGCTGACCTCTGCGGGCCCATCGCTCCGGCCACTCTCGACGGCAAGCGGTATTTCATGCTCATCGTCGATGATCACAGACGATATATGTGGGCTATGATGCTGCCGGCAAAGGACGCCGCCGCGGCCAGCATCAAACGCTTCGTCGCCGCGGCCGAGGCAGAGCAGGGGGCAGGACTGCGTGTGTTCCGAACGGATCGGGGCGGCGAGTTCACCTCCAGCGCGCTGGGAGACTACTTCGCAGACCAAGGCATGGAGAGGCACCTGACAGCGCCCTACTCGCCGCAGCAGAACGGCGTGGTGGAACGGCGGAACCAGACCGTCGTGGGCATGGCCAGAAGCATGCTCAAGGAGAAGAATATGCCTAGCTACTTCTAGGGCGAGGCCGTAGCGACTGCGGTGTTCATCCTGAACAGATCATACACCCGCAGCGTAGACGTAAAAACCCCGTACGAGGCCTGGTACCGCAAGAAACCTGCCGTGCACTTCCTGCGAGTGTTCGGTTGCATCGCCTATGTCAAGAACACGCGGCCAGGCTTGAGAAAGCCCGACGACCGCAGCACGAAGATGGTCTTCATCGGTTACGAGGCGGGCCCGAAGGCGTACAGGGTGTACGACCCGCTCACCAAGCGCGTGTACGCCTCGCGAGACGTGGTGTTCGATGAGAGCGCGAGCTGGGACTGGAGCGGCGCCGGGCACACGGCGGAGCCGCTCGTTGTCCACCACGAGGTCCCCGCCACCACAGGAGGGCGGAGCAAGCACCAAGAAGAAGATCACGTCGCCACGCCAAGCTCACCATCCACGCCCGTGGCCGACTCTCCGCCACGCCGCAGAGCGTGGCCACGATCGGGTCACCAGCAACACCGCGGACCGGCGGGTCCACGGAGCCACCAGGCATGAGGACGCCCCCGGTGGCTGCTCCAGAGGGGGTGGAATTCATCACACCACCTACGACGCAGCATGATTCCTTCGACGCTGATGACGATCCGTTCACGGGGCATCGCTTCCGTCCTCTTGCGGACGTGTACGCCGGCACGGCCAAGTCGACTTTGCTGACGGAGCGACTCCTACTGGCCGAAGAGGAACCGGCTACCTTTGCCGAGGCCGCGTCCCAGGAGAGCTGGCGGAGCGCGATGCTGGAGGAGCTGGCATCCATCAAAGAAAATGGCAGCTGGACACTGACAGATTTGCCTGCAGGTCACACAGTAATCGGCCTCAAATGGGTGTTTAAGCTGAAAAAGGACGCCTCCGGCGCCATCATCAAGCACAAAGCAAGGCTTGTCGCGAGGGGATTCGTACAGAAGGAAGGCGTGGACTACGACGACGCATTCGCGCCCGTGGCGAGACTGGACTCGGTGCGTGTCATGGTGGGCACGACTGCAGAACGCGGCTGGGAGCTGCACCACCTCGACGTCAAGTCAGCGTTCCTCAACGGGGAGCTCAAGGAAGAAGTGTACGTCGCCCAGCCGCCAGGTTTCGCACGGAGAGGTGAGGAGCGCAAGGTTTTCCGGCTCCACTAGGCGCTGTATGGACTACGGCAGGCGCCACGAGCTTGGAACGACAAGCTTGATTGCACCATGCAACAACTTGGGTTTGCAAGCTGTCCGTCAGAGCACACCATGTACGCGCGCGGACAGGGACAAGCACGGCTGCTGGTTGGAGTCTACATCGACGAACTCGTCGTCACCGGAGCAGACGCCAAGGAGATCCAAAGCTTCAAGAAGGAGATGATGGCCAGGTTTCGCATGAGTGATCTCGGTTTACTTAGCTTTTACCTGGGCTTAGAAGTGAAGCAGGGAGCTAGAGACATCACCCTGTCGCAGGCGGCTTACGCTGGAGAGCTGCTGGAGTGAGCGGGCATGGCGGATTGCAACCCGACGAACGTGCCCATGGAGCCGCGCCTCAAACTCAGCAAGGAGGGACCAGAACCTCGCGTGGATGCTACAGATTACAGGAGCATCATCGGTGGTCTTCATTACCTCACCCACACGCGGCCAGATATTGCCTTCGCGGTAGGCTATCTGAGTCGGTTCATGGAGGCGCCAAACACTGCGCATCTGGCCGCCGTCAAGCACCTTCTTCGCTACATCGCCGGCACTCACAGGTACGGTTGCAAGTACATAAAGGGGGGATGTGGAGGTTTGATTGGCTACAGCGACTCGGACATGGCTGGCGACATTGATGACCGCAAAAGTACCTCCGGCAACATCTTCTTTCTCGGGGGAGCTCCGATCACCTGGCCATCACAGAAGCAGAAGATCATCGCGTTGCCCTCATGCGAAGCCGAGTACGTGGCCGCAACGACTGCGGCGTGCCAGGGGACTTGGCTGAGCGGGCTCTTAGGAGACCTGCTGGCAGAGGAGACCGACGCCATCACCATCTTTGTCGACAACAAGTCGGCCATCCAGCTGTGCAAGAATCCCGTCTTCCATGACCGAAGCAAGCACATTGATGTGCGATACCACTTCATCCGAAGGTGCGTGGAGGAGGGAAGAATCAAAGTCGAACACACTTCCACCGGCGATCAGCTCGCAGACATTTTCACAAAATCCCTCGGACGCACTCGGTTTCTAGAGATGCGCTCACGAATTGGTATGGTTGAGGTTTAGATAGCTCGTCACGACTAGCTTAGGGGGATATTGATAGCTAATAATCTAGCTTGACAGATCACCAGCGTTGCTAAGTGTCTGAATGATGCCGCAGCCGCAGGTGCAGTAGTTTTAGTTCAGTTTCGTCAGTTTCGTCAATTAGAGACTTTCTCTCGTTTGTGTTAGTCAGCGCCTGAGGACGCGGTGTGTGCGCTCCCGAAGCCTTAGATCACGGCACGAGCTCGCCCTTGATCGTGGGATGGCACGATCCGGTAGAGGGGGTAGCTCCTGGTCCGTTTTTCCCGTTCAGCAAGTGAATAAGAAGAAGAAATAGAAAACCAGCAACTTAGTTGCGCTGCGCAAAACCTCATCGTCTACCTCCCGCTCCTCTCACCATAGCCGTAGCTAAGTCACTCCGGCTCGACAGAGAGCCTTAGTGCTGACAGCCGAGTTGGCGACTTAGATTTGTAGATGATGACTTAATTAGATTTGTAAATGATGACTTCCAATTTTTCTAAATGGTGATTTATATTTGAGTGTTTGCGTCTGGCTTGCCAAGCTGGTGGCTTAATTAAATTTTATTGTTGCATCTCGCTTGACAAACATATGAAAGAGGGATTAAAGTTTTCCAAACTTAGAAACCTTATAATATGCAAGGCTTACATTAAAAATGCAAGGTTGGCGGCGACCGCCTTCCTCCACTCGAGGTCTTCGAGCTCCTCGGCGTGACGTCGGCGCTCCGCCTCCTCGCGCACGCTCCGCTCGGCGATGACAACTGCAACGACGTCGACGTCGGCGACGTACTCTTCCGGCCCGATGACTCCGTGATGGCATCATAGGATGGCAATACATCATTGGACATAATATGATGGCAATACATCACTACTAGAGTGGACCGCTGAATATAGATGGGGGAAGGTGATGGAGGTGTTGGTGAAGATGACGGAGGTGTTGGTGTAGATCGTCGTCACACGATGATGTCCCGGGCGGCGTTCCGGCGCCGCAGGGAGAGAGGGGGGGAGAGCCCCCTTCTTCTTCTTCTTCCTTGACCTCCTCCCTAGATGGGAGAAGGGTTTCCCCTCTCGTCCATGGTCTCCATGGCGGCGGAGGGGCAAGAGCCCCTCCGAGATTGGATCTCTCTCTCTGTGTCCTTCTGTTTCTGCGTTGCCAGATACTGACTTTCACCGTTTCTTAAATTCCTATAGACCGTAACTCCGATTGGGCTGAAATTTTAACACGATTTTTTTCCGGATGTTAGATTTCTTGCGGCG
Source organism: Hordeum vulgare subsp. vulgare (assembly GCF_904849725.1). NCBI lineage: Eukaryota > Viridiplantae > Streptophyta > Magnoliopsida > Poales > Poaceae > Hordeum > Hordeum vulgare. The sequence continues at coordinate 143,700 of NW_025422512.1, forward strand.
AAAGAAGGGCCCCAACCGCCTTAGGGATTGGTCACAAGCCGGCCAGCCGCGTCATCCCCTAGGGCGCGCATAGGGGGCTTGTGACCTCCTCGGGCATCGTTTCGCGTAAATTCTTCTTCCAAAAATCATAAATATTCCAGAAAAATACCCGTAGGTTTTTTATTGCGTTTGGACTTCGTTTCGTATGGATAATCTGCGAAACAAAAAACATGCAACAAACATGAACTGGCACTGCGCACTGGATCAATATGTTAGTCCCAAAAATAGTATAAAAAGTTGCCAAAAGTATATGAAAGTTGTAGAATATTGGCATGAAACAATAAAAAATTATAGATACGACGGAGACGTATCAGCATCCCCAAGCTTAATTCCTGCTCGTCCTCGAGTAGGTAAATGATAAAAAAGATAATTTTTGATGTGGAATGCTACCTAGCATAATCTTGATCATATAATCTAATCATGGCATGAATACGGAAACACGAGTGATTCGAAGCAATAGTCTATCATTTTACATAAAGACAATAATATTTCAAGCATACTAACAAAGCAATCATGTCTTCTCAAAATATCATGGTCAAAGAAAGTTATCCCTAAAAAATCGTATAGTCCGGCTATGCTCCATCTTCCCCACACAACGTATTTAAATCACGCACAACCCCCGTTTTAGCCAAGTAATTGTTTCATACTTTAGTGCTCTCAAACTTTTTCAACTTTCACGCAATACATGAGCATGAGCCATGGACATAGCACTATAGGTGGAATAGAATATGGTGGTTGTGAAGAAGACAAAAATGAGGAGATTGTCTCACATCAACTAGGCATATCAACGGGCTATGGAGATGCCCATTAATAGATATCAATGTGATTGAGTAGGGATTGCCATGCAACAGATGCACAAGAGCTGTAAGTGTATGAAAGCTCAAAAGGGAACTAGTGGGTGTCGATCCAACTCGCTTGCTCACGAAAACCTAGGGCAATTTGAGGAAGCCCATCATTGGAATATACAAGCCAAGTTCTATAATGAAAATTTCCCACTAGTATATGAAAGTGACAACATAGGAGACTCTCATCATGAAGATCATGGTGCTACTTTAAAGCACAAGTGTGGTAAAGGATAGTAGCATTGCCCTTCTCTCTTTTCTCTCTTTTTTTACAATTATTTTTATTATTTTCTCTTTTTTCTGGTGGGCTTCTTTGGCCTTTTTTTTATTTGGGCTTCATTGGCCTATTTTATTACTTCCTCACATGGGACAATGCTCTAATAATGATGATCATCACACTTTTATTTACTTACAACTCGATATTTAGAACAAAATATGAGTCTATATGAATGCCTCTCGCGGTGTACCGGAATGTGCAATCATCTAGCGTAGCAATGACATCAAAAAACGGACAAGCCATGAAAACATCATGCTAGCTATCTTACGATCATGCAAAGCAATATCACAATGATGGTGCTTGTCATAATAAACGGAACGATGGAAGTTGCATGGCAATATATCTCGGAATGGATATGGAAAAGCCATAATAGGTAGGTATGGTGGCTGTTTTGAGGAAGGATATATGGTGGGTGTAATGCACCGGCGACAGTTGCGTGGTACTAGAGAGGCTAGCAATGGTGGAAGGATGAGAGTGCGTATAATCCATGGACTCAACATTAGTCATTCATAACTCACATACTTATTGCAAAAGTCTATTAGTCATCGAAACAAGGTACTACATGCATGCTCCTAGGGGAAGGGTTGGTAGGAGTTAACCATCGCGCGATCCCGACCTCCACACAAAGGATGACAATCAATAAATAAATCATGCTCCAAATTCGTCACATAACGGTTCACCATACGTGCATGCTACGAAATCACAAACCTTAACACAAGTATTTCTACGAATACACAATTACTCAATAGCATGACTCTAATGTCACATCTTCATGTCGCAAAACTATTGCAAGGAATCAAACATATCATATACAGTGATCTACAAGTTTTATGTAGGATTTTATGACTAACCATGTGAATGACCAACTCCTATTAACTCTCTAAATAGGTATAAGTGAAGCATGAGAGTTTAGTTATTTCTACAGAAGATATGCCCCGCTCTAACAAATATAAGTGAAGCAAAAGAGCATTCTACAAATGGCGGTTTTCTATGTGTAGGGAAACGGGCAATACAAACTTCAAATGATATAAGTGAAGCACATGAAGCATTCTATAAAGCCACACTCAAAAGATATAAGTGAAGTGCAAAGGGCATTCTATAAATCAACCAAGGACTATCTCATACCAGCATGGTGCATAATATAAAAATGGAAAATAAACACAAAAGACGCTCCAAGGATTTGCACATATCATGTGACGAATAAAAATATAGCTCCGAGTAAAATTACCGTTAGATTGTAGACGAAAGAGGGATGCCTTCCGGGGCATCCCCAAGCTTAGACGCTTGAGTCTTCCTTGAATATTACCTTGGGGTGCCTCGGGCATCCCCAAGCTTAGGCTCTTGCCTCTCCTTATTCCTTCATCCATCGTGGTCTCACCCAAAACTTGAAAACTTCAATTACACAAAACTCAACAAAACCTTCGTGAGATCCGTTAGTATAATAAAGTAAATCACCACTTTAAGTACTATTGTGAAGTCATTCCAAATTCATATTACCATTATATATACTGTAATCAAACTTCACCATGGTTCATACCCCCCGATACTACCCATAGATTCATCAAAATAAGAGAACAATGCATAGAAAACAGAATATGTCAAAAACAGAACAGTCTGTAGTAATATGAACGTATACCACACTTATGATACTACAAAAATTCTGAAACAACTATGGTAATTAAGGCAACTTTTATATCAATCAGCTGCAAAAAGAATAAACTCAATATCATTCTCTATATAGAAATAAGAAATGATTTCGTGATTGCAAAGTTTCTGTCTTTTTCAGCATGATCAAACAACTATCACCCAAACTAATCATAAAGGCTTTACTTGGCACATTATTTTCATAATACAATGGAATTTCACAAGGGGATAATTATTATTGCGAGAAGCTTCCATGAAAAATTCTACATTGTTTCCATGAGCATGAACACAAGTGTTTCAAGGTCGACCCTCACTTCCGCAATGCATCACCTTTCAATCGATTCTCTTTTGGAAAAAGTTTTAAGTTCCCCTATATATTTTTTTGTTTTTAAAATAAATAAAAGCACTCAACAGAACTAAATGACTCTCTAAAACTTTCGGGATGTCTCCCAGGCAGGGCTTTCTTTAATGGCATTATGCTAGGTCTAAAGTGCTCAAGAAATGGATCCACCCGGATCCCAAGGTATATCAAAGTCAATTTTAATTAACAATGTTTTGTAATTTAGTAGTGAGCACAAGGTAATATATATCATGGAATGACGAAGTCTTACTCTCTTCCTATGCATTGGCATGTCATAAAACAATAATTCATGCACATCAAGTAAAGGCCAATACATAGCATAAGCAGTTCCTTGCAGTTTTATCGTACTGGAAGCATAGAGAGGTGGAGATGTAGTTCCTCTCTCGTAATAATTGCAAGTAGGAGCAGCAAGCACACGCATATTATATTCATCAAAATCATCATGTGCAATAGTAGAAGGCAACCCATCTATGTAATCCCTATAATAAGAGCAAACTTCTCCGATATAGTGTAGTTGGGAGAGTTCAAAAAGATGATAGGTCTATCATAAGTGGGTGCGATAGCAACAATTTCATGTTTAACATAAGGAACTACAGCAAGTTCATCTTCATAAGCATCATTCATATTGGCATCATGGCCACAAGCATAGCAAGCATCAAGTTCATAAAAAACGGATATTTCAAACGAATCCAAGGGATCATAGCAATCAACATAGCATTCATCCTTCGGTAAGTACGAAGGTAAATTAAACAATGTATGAGTTGAATAGTTACTCTCATTAGAAGCTGGGCACGGGTAGCTAGTCCGCTCTTCCTCCTTTTGTTTTTCGCTCTCCTCATCGTCTTTTTCATCTAATCAGCTCACACTTTCAGCATTTTCTTTTTCCATAGTTTCCTGCAAAGTATTAGTCTCTTCTTGGGTAGTGTAGAATTTCTCCATAAATTAATCTATATGGGCACTATATTCATAATTAGTATAACAATAACGAAGCATAACCAAATTTTCAGATCGGTAAGCAGCATCATCATTATCTTCACATCTTTTAAACAAAGCTTCAATTTAATAAGAACCCATAAAAGCAACAAACTCTTCTATTTGTTCCACATCATAGTAATCATATATACCATTAGCATAAGAAGCCAAGGTTGCATTAGCATTAAATTTACAAGAAAAGGGAAGGCGTTGAGCCTTCATCCTAGAGCAACAAGTAACATCATATCTCGAGCATAGCTCCCGAGCATACCATTTCAACATATGAATTTGATCCCATAATAGTTTCCCTTTTTGAGTCAAGCGATAATCCCTAAAGTATTCACGTTGATCCAACGTCTATCCCATTATATTGTTGAATTGGGTTTTCTCAGGATTATTAAAGAATTGCATAATATTTTCCACATAACGAGCATCGAGGGTTTTAGGAGGTTCCCCATCTCCATGAGTAGCAAGTACACCTAATTTTTTGGTAATTCGTGTTCCATATCCATAACTAAAGATAGAGAACAACTTAGAACAGCAAATAAATCTACTTAGTGATAAAGCAAACAAGCACACACGAGAATATTCAACTCACGCTATTGCTCCCCGGCAACGGTGCCAGAAAAAGGTCTTGATAACCCACATGTATAGAGGATCAATTGTAGCCTTTCTCTATAAGTAAAAGTGTCGAACCCAACGAGGAGCTAAAGGTAGGACAAATATTCCCTCAAGTTCTATCGACCACCGATACAAGTCTAAGCACACTTTACGTTCGCTTTACCTACAACAAGTATGAAACTAGAAGTACTTTGTAGGAGTGATAGGATAGCCTAGCAAGAAAATAAAGAACACGTAAGTAAAATTAGGAGCTGCTAAGACAAAGAAACAATTACGTTAGTTTAACGAGTGTGGAAAAGTGGTGGTAGGAGTTGCGGAATTGTCCCTAAGTAATTGACTACGTTACTAGACCGATAGCTAGTTTTATGTGGGCGAGGCCACTCCTAGCATGTCATCCCTTACTTGGAATTCTATGCACTTATGATTGGAACTATTAGCAAGCATTCGCAACTACTAACGTTCATTAAGGTAAAACCCAACCATAGCAATAAGATATATTGGTCCCCCTTCAATCCCGTATGCATCAATTTCTATGCTAGGCTGAAGGTTCTGTCACCCTTGCCTTCCAATACATAGTCCTATCAACATACTACTAACCCTATGGTGTGATCCACGCGCGCGCTCATATGATGGGTGATATCCCACAAGTATAGGGGATCGCAACAGTTTTCGAGGGTAGAGTATTCAACCCAAATTTATTGATTCGACTCAAGGGGAAGCGAAAGAACATTCTCAAGTATTAGCAGTTGAGTTGTCAATTCAACCACACCTGAAAGATTTAGTGTCTGTAGCAAAGTATCAGTGGCAAGGTAGTATGATAGCAGCAGTAGCAACAATAACCAGTAGCCGCAAAGTAACAACAATAGCAACAGAGTAACAACAGTAGTAGTGACATCAGTAGCGGCAAAGTAACGTAGCAAGGACCAGTAGGTAAAACTCGTAGGCATTGGATCGGTGATGGATGAGTATGCTGGATGTGATTCATCATGTAACAGCTATAACGTGGAGAGATAAGTAACTAGCTCCCGTTCGTCAATCTAATGTAGGCATGTATTCCGTATGTAGTCATACATGCTTAGGGAAAAGAACATGCATGACATCTATTGTCCATCCCTCCCGTGGTAGCGGGGTCCTAATGGAAACTACGGGATATTAAGGTTCTCCTTTTACTAAAGAACCGGACCAACGCATTAACACTTGGTGAATACATGAACTTCTCATACTATGGTCATCTCCGGGAGTGGATCCGGCTACTGTCACTCCGGGGTTGCCGGGTCATAACACATAGTAGGTGATTACAACTTGCAACATAGGATCTAAAACACACATATATTGGCGACAACATAATAGGTTCAGATCTGAAATCATGGCACTCGGGCCCTAGTGACAAGCATTAAGCATGGCAAAGTAGTAGCAACATCAATCTCAGAACATAGTGGATACTAGGGATTAATCCCCGTCAAAACTAACTCGATTATATGATAGATCTCATCCAACCCATCACCGTCTAGCAAGCCTGCAATGAGATTACTCATGAACGGTGAAGAGCATCATGGAATTGGCGATGAAGGAAGGTTGATGATGACGATGGTGACGATCTCCCCTCTCCGGAGCCCAAAACGGACTCCACATCTGCCATCTAGAGGAAGAACAGGAGGTGGTGGCGCCTCCGTATCGTAAAACGCGAAGAACTCTTCTCCCTGATTTTTTTACGGACGAAAGAGGTTATGTAGAGCTGGAATTGGGGGTGGCGGAGTCCCGAGGGGCTCACAAGCCTGCCAGCCCCGGCCAGGGGGGGCTGGTGGGCTTGTGGGCTCCTGACTCCGTCCCTCCAGTTGATTCTTGCACTAATATTTGTTATATATTCCACAAAATTTTCTCGTAGATTTCCAGGTCATTCCGAGAACTTTTATTTCCGCGCAAAAACAACACCATGGCAATTCTGCTGAAAACAGCGTCAGTCCGGGTTAGTTCCATTCAAATCATGCAAATTAGAGTCCAAAACAAGGGCAAAAGAGTTCAGAAAAGTAGATGTGACGCAGAAGTATCAACTCCCCAAAGCTTAAAGCCTTGCTTATCGTCAAGCAATTCAGTTGACAAACTGAGAGAGACAAAAGAAAAACTTTGACGGACTCTGTTTGATCTTGTTGTTGCAACTATGTCTAACTCATATCCATAATTCCAGCAAGATCATAAGCAAACCACATAAGGAAATGACATCTAGGTCTCACGGTAAACTCATATCAATGGCATAATCAACTAGCGAGCAAATAACAATAAGTCTCAAACGTCAACACTTCAATCAAAACAATCATGAAGCAGTACGAACAGATGGTATCTCGCTAGCTCTTTCTGAAACCGCAAAACATAAATACAGAGCACCTTCAAAGACCAAGGGTTGACTAAACATTGTAATTCATGGCAAAGAAGATCCAGTCACAGTCATAGTCAACAAAGTTAAAAGCAAAGCATAAAAATGACAGAGGTGCTCTCGAATTGGTGCTTTTGTAAGAGGAGGAGACTTAACAGGAAAATAAATAGACAGACCCTTCGCAGAGGGAAGCATTGATTTTGTAGAGGTGCCGGAGCTCAAGCTTTGAAAACAGAGATAATAATTTTGGGTGGCATACTTTCATTGTTAACGCAATGACTAAGAGTTCTTACCATCTTCGACGCTAAACATGCTATAGGCGGTTAGCAAACAGAAAAGTAAACTTTTGACTCCCCCACCACCGATCAATCACACTCCACGGCTAGACGAATCCTCGGGTACCGTCCATACCAACAACAATCCTGGGGGAGTTTTGTGTGCAATTATCTTTTCGATTTGAGCATGGAACTGTGCATTCCAATTACCGGCCCCTTTCTCGTGAATGATAGTGAATAAATACATATCGAGGATAACATGCCTAGCATGGAAGATACTGGTAGCCCCGTGTCACCACATGAGCGGTTCGGGCATGCAAAACATATTATTTCTTTAAAATTTAGAGAGTGGCACATGCAAATTTACTTGGAACGGCAGGTAGATACCGCACATAGGTAGGTATGGTGGACTCATATGGAACAACTTTGGGTTCATGGGAGTGGATGCACAAGCAGTATTCCTGCTTAGCACAAGTGAAGGCTAGCAAAAGACTGCGAAAGCGACCAATTAGAGAGCGACAACAGTCATCAAAATACATTGAGATTGACTAACATTGAGTGCAAGCATGAGTAGGACATAAATCACCATGAACATGAATATCATAGAGGCTATGTTGATTTTGTTTCAACTACATGCATGAACATGCGCCAAGTCAAGCCACTTGAATCATTCAAAGGAGGATACCATCCTATCATACTACATCATAGTCATCTCAACATTCATGTGGGCATCAAAGACAAACCATTATAAGCTCCTAGCTAAGTAAGCATGACATCAGCGACTATGATCTCTAAGTTGTCAGTGCAAACATGTTTCTCTCACAACAAAGCTGAATCAGGCACAATGAGCTAGTCATATTTAGAAAAACAAAATAGATGGAGTTCATACCATCTTTTCCAGGCTCAGTCACTTCATCATATATCGTCACTATTGCCTTTCACTTGCACGATCGAATAATGTAAAAATAATAAGAGTGCTCGTGCATTGGTCTAAAGCTGGAATCTGCAGGCAAACACAAAGGAGAAGACAAAGTAATATGGCTCTTTAACACATAAGCAGATATGCATGCGAGAGCCACTAAACATTGTAACCATGGTCTTCTACCTTGACCCAAAGAAAAAGAAAACTATTTACGCGGGAAAGGTCCCAACAAGAAAAAGAAGAACAAGAAAATATTTTTGGGTTTTCTCAAACTAGACAGGAACACGAAAAGAAAACGAGAAAAAGAATAAACTAACATGGATGATATAGTGGCAAAGTGTGAACACCGACGAACAAAGTGAAAGCATAAGCAAGAATGTAAAGTAGGTGAGAAACACATACTCCCCCAAGCTTAGGCTTTTGGCCTAAGTTGGTCTACTCCCATGGAGGGAAATAACCAGCTCCGGGGTACTCCGGAGTTGACTGAGGATGCCACTGCTGTGTGAGCTCCTCTGGCTTCCACAGATAAACCGGCGTCTGGTACTCGACTGATGGCTCGGGCATGGACACCTGTGGTTGGGCTAGGCCCCAATATGCGTAGATGTCTGAGGGCATAATAATGTACCTGCCTGCATGAAGATTGAACAAAGAAGGAGCAGGCAAAGTAATAGTCTCACGAGTACCCTGACTAAATAACAGGTTATAAATCATCCTTCTATTTGTATCTCTATCAAGAAAGTCATGGCAAACCATGCTATCATAATCTAGATATTACTCAGGAAGAAGAATCTCTTCTTCCTCGTCAAGTCTAATAGGTATCTCAAATTGTCTAGCAAGACGAGTAGCATAGATACCTCCATAGACAACCCCTTTAGAACCGTTCGTGTTCAACCGTTGAGCTACTATTGCGCCCAAGCTATAAGTTTTATCGTTATAAAGGGCTTTGCGCAAGACCGCAATATCTGGGGAACTATGTGACCCAGCTTTCTCACGGCCAATCAAACATTTTCCCACAAATAGTGAGAAGTACCGAAGCACGGGAAAATGAACGCTAGCAGCTCTAGCGCAAGATACTCCTCTCTCCTCTCCTACAACAATAGTATTGATGAAAGCTTCCAAGTCCCCTGGACGAGGTTCGTAAATATCCCCAACGTAAGGTAATTTGCAAACATTGCAAAAATCCTGGAGTGACATGCACTCGGGGATATCATAAAGTGTGAACTCAACCATAGGAGGATTCTTCCTCGCATAGAAGTTAAAGCTTTGTATGAAGATATTAGTGAGGAGGAGGTATTGCGGACACTTATCTTCAACGAAGGCGGTAAGGCCTGCGTTCTCCACCAAGTAGTAAAAGTCCTCATAAATTCCGGCGGCGCGTAAGAACACATCGCTTGGCCATTCGCACGCTCAAACTTCTGCAACTCGAGGGACCGGATACTTGGTCTTCTTCTCACTTCCATCATCCTTGGGGGCACGGCTTGAAGAGCCTCTTTTCCCTTTTCTATCTCTGAAAATTTCTGAATTTTTTAGTGATTCTAAGGAAAAGTGAACAAGGCTCAACAAAACTCGTAGCAACTACTCCCACAAGTGCCTAGAGGCCATTTTACGCATCAAAACTAATTGGAACTCCTCCTAATGGAACGCATACGAGCGTTTCAAATATTATTTTCGGGATTTTTGCTGGAGTAGGTTATAGATTCGAAAGGAGAATACCACTTCAGCAATTAATGCATGCATGTAATTGATCCGCAAGTTGTAGGAGAAATTATATATAGCAAATTTTATATATATATATATATATATATATATATATATATGGGTGTGTTATATAATATGCGCATGCATATATATGGTCCCTCTCGAAATTCTATGATATATGATTGGTCCTACGAGATATCTTATGATATATGCATAACGTGTACGGTATGTACTAGCGTAAGATATGTTCTAAATGAAAAATAATTAAATAGAAAACATAAAATAAAAAGCAAAAATAAACAATAAACCCGAAAACCCAAAATCACCATAGCCTGTAGTCTCAGATGATGTTACCAACCGGCACTAAAGATCCCGGCCACGCCACACACGCTGCCAGTCACGTGGAGAGGTATTAATCCCGGTTTGATGCTAACCGGGACTAAAGGGAGATGCGTCTTTAGTCCCAAGTTAATTGTCCCGGTTGATATACCGGGGCTATAGGCCCTTACCAACCGGGACTATGAACCACCAAATAGACCAAACAATTTTCCATTTCTTATTATATGGAAGTCTTATTGTTTTGATATATTTTTTGTAGGAACAGCCGTCCACCGCAATCCTGAGCCCCTATTGAAACACCGAAATGATAACGAGGGTAGAAGGCTCTCTTTCGTGTTTCACATATGCATTCATCTCTTAGTACCCCGGTTGATTTAGGATGTATGCTTGTGCGTGTTTCACGTATGAATATTAGACACCAAATATTCATGAAGCAACAAATACCTTAAACCCAAATACCAACGCAAAAAATGCCTGCCCGAATAACATTTTTTTTACCATACTCACTCGTAGAAATGCAAGTTGAGGGTCCGGCATGAAGCTGCTAGTTCATTCAAGACATGCACCATCTCTTTGTACTTACTTGCATCTCCAAATTAATAATATACAACCACAATATGGGCAGCAATAATGCATGCCAATACACGACAAAATCGCATAAGAATCACGCAAGACAACCGACTAATTTATTGACTTAATTGTAGGGAACCACCCCACATATGGAAACACGGGAAAAAAAAGTTTGTTCTTTATTATTTTTTGCAAAAAAAGCTAATTCTATTACTGTACAGACTACACCAACTGCATGTTTTACTCAATTAACCAAAAAATAGGTAAAGTGACGACCATGTCCATGTGATGGCCGTTAAGGCGCCTTTGTTGGTTGTCATATTTCTCCAATCGGCGGCCCATGAAAACTCCAGTCTCTTTTCTCTCTTTTCTTTCTGGCGATGGCATAGTTGATTCCTATCGGCCATGGTGGAGAAAGATATTTAAAATGGAGATGGTAGAAGTAGTTTTATTAACGAGCATTGCTCTAGTTTGAACTCGTTGTCGAGCAAGATAAAACAGCCGCTCGTCGTGGCGGTGCACTCTGATGCTAATGTGGAGAAGGACATCCAACGGCCGGCATGTAACTGCTCGTAATCTCCTTCAGTCCCCAACCTCTCCGTGTAATACTTGTTGACCTTCAATTTTGTTAATAAAGCGAAATGAGTGCGCCTGTGCAATCTACAATTATAGAATTTGTGGGCGGTGCTTTCAAAAACGGAATAAAAACTAGCTTGTTTACAAGTGATGGCACACATGTGGTGGTTTTTTGCAATTATTGAAGATCGTAGGCCTAAACTTGTACGGAACCAGCAAATTATGGGAACTAACATAGATCTTAATAACACACAAAAAATCGACACACAACGTAGTTAAGATTCGTCAATTATTTTGTCCATCACATCTTCATGCTTCTCCAGCGTCCAGCAGGATGCACATCAGTAATTGATGGATGTACTAGACTCATTCAATGCCATCATTAGTATTACAACTACACGGGTATTTTGCAAGGCTGACTATATGTGGTTTCATCAACGTGCGCTACTAGGCATCAGACGGCTGAAATTTTATATCCTATCATACTAATCAAGTGTTGCTGGATTAGGTTAACTAGTCATCAACCCGTGCTTCTGCACGGGCTAGATATAGTCCTTTTTAACATTGTTCAGTAATTGCATGCTACTACGATAATTAAATTTTGTCATATAAAAGAGTCAAAAATTTGTACAAAAATATAATATAAAATAATTTATATTCTGGCTAACAAAAATGTAGTTTGGCCATGATATATTATTCCTCGGATATACATTTACAAAAGGGATTCATGATGATCGAGTCCCCTAATCAAGATGTAGTGGCTCACATGGGTTTGTTTTTTCTCCAAAGATGATGCATATATAAATCATGGAAATATTAAATAAACTGAAATTATCAGAAGAAGTACAACATGTTTTCGAAATATTATTCTACCGAATACTTTTTGCGTGAATGTGTGTTCCATTTTGTGTTCAATTCGTTTATCTAAGATTGTATTGATTTGTCATGCTCGGTGTAAATATAGCACAACCACAATTCGACTTCATTCACATCGGAAAAAATACTCAGACAAAGAAAAACAAAGCTATTTCTGCATTTTAGATAATCTCCATCACATCTGTGTGCATTGCTTAGAGCTTACTCTTTAACTAAAGAACATTTAATTGTGAATGTATCTCTTGTTTATCGAATTAAAAAATTGAGTATACCGTAATACTTCAAAAACAATTACCAATTAATTTACAATTTAAGTTGGCATGGTTGCGAAAAATACACCTATTTGAAATAACAATAAAAATTACGGGGTTTATATGTATACGTTGTTATTTAATATTTTGTATGGTCCGATTTCCCAACCCATAACGTGGTTACATCGGTCTTTATCATGCATCAACTCTTTATTCCCCATAACGTGGTGCTTGATAAAAACATTATGTGTCTTCTTTCATTTTTGAGGGGAACATGCACGTGTTTTTCAGGAAATCGGGATACAGGCCTTTTTATCCTTGTGACTTGAACGTTGAGTACTATTCATTGTATGTGCTACTGAAAAACAATTCCGGGAAAATTAGTGTATTGTTTTTTTTAATTTTTGAATGGAACATGCACGTGTTTTTTCCATAATTGGGACGTGGACACTTTTTATCCTTGGGCTTAAACGCTTGATAACTGGTCATTATTTGTTTACTTTTTCTGTAGGCAGAACACGTGTATTTTTAGTGCTTAGAACATGAACGTGTATTTTTAGTGCTTAGAACATGAACGTGGAGATGGAGGACTCTTACATGTACGTGTCGGTTTAGTCCTTCTACATGTACGTGTTGTTGTGTTTTCTATAAAAAAACTGTAATGGAATGTTTCACATGTCAGATGCCTATTTTTTGTGGCATGGGGTCATCCGCGTTACGTACGTTTTCTTTTTTATCCTCAACGTTAATTCCACAATCCAATGGTGTAATTAATTTTAATGATGTGGATTAATGAGAGATCCTTAAAAGGTGCCTCCAATTAGTAAATACTCCCTCTATCCTAAAATTCTTGTCTTAGGTTTGTCTAAAAATGAATTATCTAAATATTAAAACATGACTAAGTACATTCATATCTAGACAAATCTAAGACACGAATTTTGGGACGGATGGAGGAAGAGATACTGAGCTTACTATATAAAGGCTAGTAAAAGGGGTGGGGGCGTCCGGCTAGTTATTTTTGGATTCACATGCTTAAACTATGGCTAGTTAACGTGATTTACGAGCTACATAGTTATCTTCCTTAATCCTTACACAGCAATCTGGATTCAAGTATATTATGAAAAATTGTTTCCAACCAATATTTTTATGTAGAAAATAAATTAAATTGCTTGCCTGAGCTTACTTTATAAAGGCTAGTAAAAGGGGTGGGGGCGTCCGGCTAGTTATTTTCGGATTCACATGCTTAAACTATGGCTAGTTAACGTGATTTGCGAGCTACATAGTTATCTTCCTTAATCCTAACACAACAATCTGGATTCAAGTATATTATGAAAAATTGTTTCCAACCAATATTTTTCTGTAGAAAATAAATTAAATTGCTTGCCTTCCCAAGTACAAAAATAATGTCATGAGAGACCAGTGACTCACATATACTTTGATTGTGCTTTTAGCAAATAATACACAAATCCTAAGATTTATTAGGCTAAATACCCAACCATAGCCATAACTTCCTCTTGGCTCCATATTTAGACCTTATGTGAGAACTTGTCAACCGAGGAACTATCATTTCTGTCACTCCATCCTCCTATTCGAAATTTCGAGTTCTGTTCAACTAGCTACTTGATCAAACTTTAAGTTCCTTTATATGTATGATACCTAATTAAAGCTTAGTGGAGAAAACTTTCATGGTAACAACATGATAGCTCATATGTTGATTGTTGAATAGAATATGAAAACACATGGTCGTAATTTAAAAGGATTGATTTAGAGGAAACAATATAAAACATGTAAAAATTACAATATATCACATAATATATGCATGAATCATTTACATTGATTGGCCAAGGGTACAAATAGATTCACCGTGACGACTCTTATAGGAACAAGTAAGAAACATAAATACATTAGTAAGATGCAACATAGGCTTTGATACAACTGGTGGTATCCTATACTATTGAAGATGAAATGGCAATACGACCTTGGCCATAGAAATCATGCATAACAATGCATGATTAGGCTTCAACGGGTTGAATGGCTGCACCCTCATTACAAAAACTGACGCATGGTCCAAAACTGTGGAGGTGATGACTACGTGATCCACACTAATGGAGGTGATGACTCCGTGATCCGCAATAATGGAGGTGAGCTGAAAGACAACATCGTTGTTGGCTACTTGAACCCTTACTGCATGGATTGAATAGTGTATTGCTGGTAATAGACCCATTACCCAACTAGTCACTACACGCACTAATTGAATACTAGTTACATGCACTGGCAAAAACAACCTTATGTTTACTAAATAGCCCTTTTGTTTTCATCTCTTTCTTGCCACGGTATAGTCAATAATCTTCTGCATACTAAATAATGGTCATAGGTAAGTAATAATTATGGAACTTTTATATCCATAGACTAGCTATTTCATACATAATTTAAATAATGGTCATATGTTGCAGGTTAATGTGTGATTTTCTAGCCTATTTCCCTATTTTATATTCGTATTTTTCTTTAGTAGATAATAGATGCATATATAGGTTAGAGTAATATATCACATTTACATGCCAACCCACTGGTCAAGACCATACAGGGACCATCTCAAAATTCAGAGCCCATGCTCCAGATCTCTAATAACTTCAGAGAAATTATGGACCACCAACCAGCCGAAACAATTTTGCATTTTTATTATATGGAAGTCTTATTGCTTAGATCTTTTAGTAGGACACAGCCTCCCATCCCTGTTGAAACACCAACATGATAAGGAGCTAGAAAGTTGGCTTGCATGTTTCACGTATGCATTCGTCTCTTAGTACACTTGTTGATCTAGATTTTATGTGTGTGCGTGTTTCACGTTTTTACTTGTCTCTTTGTAGGACTCTAGTATTTGTCTACTTGCTAGAAACAAAGCATTCATGAAGAAACAAATATCTTAAACCAAATACCAACGCAAAAAATGCGAAAAGATGCCCGAATAACATTTTTCTTTTAAAGTTACCAATCTTACTGGTAGAAATGTATGTTGCGGTCCTGCATAAAGCTGCTATTAATTGATGACATGGACCATCACTTTGTACTCTACTTGCATATATAAATCAATAAGATACAATCATAGTATGGGCAGCAATAATGCATGCCAATAGACGCCAAACTCATACGTGAATCACGCAAGACTATTGATTACATTTTAGGGAGCCACCACATATGTGGCATCACCCATAGAAAAGGTTGTTCTTCCATTTTTTAACAAAAAAGTACCATGCGCTAATTCTATATCTTTGTAAATTACACTAAGTACCTATTGTACTCAATTAATCAAAATACAACAAAAGAGGCGACGTCGACCATGTGATGGCAATTAACTTGCCTTTGATTGTTGTCATCTTTCTCCAATCGGCAACCAATGCAAATTCCATTCTCTCTTCTCTCTTTTCTCTCTAGCGATGGCATAGTGGATTCCTATCATCCATGGATGAGAAGGCAGCGACGCCATTTCTTCAAATGGAGAAGCCAGAGGTAGTTTTTTAAACAAGCATTGAACCCGCTCTTGGACAGGATAATGCAGCTGCTCGTCATGGTGGTGTACTCTGATGCACCCTTCAGTCCCAACCTTTCAATGCAGTCTTTGTTGACCTTGAATTTGGTTAATAAAGTAAAAACGAGTGACCCAAATCATATAGGAGTGCCTCGTCACCTCATCCTTTATAGTAGTAGAATGCAGTGCATACTAATTATTAATTCATGGCTGAGCTGGTTACTGAGATTTATAAATGATTACTTAATTAGATTTTAAAATGGTGACTTAAACTAGTAAAAGGTGATTTAGATGTGAGTGTTTGTATCTTTCTTGCCAAGCTCTTGACTTTATTAAATTTCAGTGTTCCATCTGGCTTATCGACCAAGTGAAAGAGGGCATATTGTTTGTCCAAATTTAGACAGCATATTTTATGCAAGATTTTCATTTAAAATCGTTTTTTATTGTGAATACTAATTTTTGAAACTGTCTATTCTTTCATAGAGAGAAGCTACTATCGTCATGAAGTAGGAGAGTAAAATTTCATATATAGGAGCCTAGATCAAAGTGCAACTATGAGTACTAGTCGTCAACCCGTGCATCCCACGGTCTAGGTCTAGATATATTGTGAATCACTACTGATATTCCCAAGTATTTTTGAAACATAAGCAAGCACTTTCAAAGGGTTTGGTGCCGAAAATCCACGTAAATTTGTTGATGTTTCTACGTATTGTAATTTTTTCTTACAAATACGGGTCATTTGTAAGCTACACAAAAGGGCAAATTTGTGGCTCCAAAAATGGAATAGTTGAGTCTACATGGATCCATATATTTCCCCTTCTATTGCATACACCACGGATACAAATGTATATTAATAAAACTTTGTATGGCTCATATTAAGACACATCATGCGTACATGTACATGGGCTCTTATTTTATTTGTCGATATCCCATATCATGTGCCTTGTTGTCATGGTTTTAACGGTAATACTTCCATTTAATCACAATTATAAGCTCGAAAACCTTATAATAACATGCTTAGGCGTGATAAAGCCCAACAAAAAATAACATGCACATCTTACATGTCAGTTTGAGAAATTTCAAACTCAAATTATGAAAGAGAATAATTCAAATGTGGGCATATCTTACTTGTGCATAAATCTGTAATATTTTTCCTTCTGGGTGTGTAGCCAAGTATGTACGTTCCACCTCTTGTTATTTCATGATGCACTCATCTATACCATTTCTATAGTTCATAAGAATACATCCAGAAAATTCTTTAAATATATGGTAGTAGTACTCTTTTTAATCTCGTTAACTAAGGAAATATAGATCTGAAGAGTGACTTTGTCACTCTATTGCATGTCATAAACACAATCGTCTACAGAACAATTTAAGCACAAAGGAATTTACAAATCCTTGTGAACATAATTCCACTCAAATATTTTTGCCGTTGATCTTAGATACAAAGAGAACTAATTCCATAATCATGCATGCAGATTACCATATTAGCAAGTGTAAAGAAATAATATTGCCTCCAATCCTTAATTCTAGTTCTGTAGAGGTTTGACGCCACCAACTTTATTGTCGAAGACAAACACTTTATTTTTGCTTGTAGAGTAGCACATACCAAATATTCATGCATCTCGCAGTCGCAGACCTTGCTGATCAGGTCTTGTCACAGTTGACTGTACACCATTCTCTCCCACAAACAAATATATCATAAAACCTAATGGTCGTTCATAGATTCTCCTTAGGATTTCACTTGTATATCTGGTAACAAAATAATTTATTTTTTGTCGCAGGAATTTCATCCAACATCTAGCAAAAAATAAAGAAAAATATAGCTTCAGAACACAATACCAGATAGCAGATGCTTCTGGCTGAAGTTGTACAGTAAATCGTGCGACGTCATCCAAACAAAATTCAGTGCTGCAATGAAGAAATTA